>NC_134359.1:164261551-164482216 GCF_048569485.1 Anomaloglossus baeobatrachus
CCTGTATACTAGCCTAGGAAAATAATGCAGAAGCCATTCATAATTGTAAGAATGTGTTAGAGCTCGCAAGTCAGTAATAAAGATAGAAAGGGAAAGCCCTAGACCATTATACAATTACGCCAGGCAGTAATGTGCTGTATATCTTAGATGAGGGTAGTAGTCTATGACTAATGTACAGAGTTCCATGGATATAGTGATAGTCTAGGTGCTTGTGATAGGCTCAGGGTGATTAGTCGTTGATATTGTGCAGATGACATTTTTTGTGCTTCACTTCAATCACAAGTATGCATTTTTTTTAATTCACACTGTACACTTTTTACAGGAAAAAATTCTGAAATCAGAAATTGTGTTCTTGCTGGTCACAAGCAACTGTAAGGAGTTTTGCATTTCTTGTATGCTGTGTAGCTTGCACTATGTCTATAGCGCAAACAGCAGGATTGGCGGCAGCAGCGTGAGTGGTGACTGTCACCCACACGCACAAAGGAGATAATGGTGGCGACAGGGGAAATGAAATGGCCGGATTTTATAAGGCAAGGATATGTGACATTCACAGCCTATGATACATGCCCTTGCTTGTCTGGCAAAAATAAACTTAGCTGTGTGTGTGTGTCTGTGATTGGCTGACATCCTGGCCCGCCTCACTGCACGTGCACTTAGGGAAAAACAAAAATGGCGATCGGCATCCTCTCAGCAGTGCACCACAGATCTAAACCGCGTCCCTACCGCACACTATACGCTAAAATTTGATAATAGCGTGAATCACAGTGACTCACACTATTACAGTGAAAAGCCAGCTAGTAACTAGCTAGGCTTTTTGGTGATCGAACCGTTCTCGAACGTAGCGCGAACTGTCGAGCTTTTAGCAAAAAGCTTGTGTTCGAGTTCGATCTCAAGCACCCCCAAAAATCACTCGAACATGAAATTGGCGAACCTCGAACATCACTCAACTCTACTCGTAGGATCTTCTGGAAAAATACTGAAGCTTCCTGTTGACTTCCATTTTACTTGTTACTCAAATTAATACTGTCCAAAGTTCGATTTGAGTACCGACCGCTTGAGTATTTTAGTTCTCACTAATCACTAATCACGTAACTATTTTTTAATTTCTTGACAGACAAATTGCTGTTGCTTCATTTTGCAAAATATGCATTCTTGAAATATTAATACTTTTGTGACTGCTCTTTTAACATCATTGTTTCGAAGGGTGTATATTACTGGATTCAACATTGGAATTATAACTGCATAAATTACTGTAAGCATTTTTTCCACATTTGGTAAAGAGTGGGATCTAGGCTTCATGTAAGTAGCCATAGCTGAACCATAAAATAAGGTTACGACAAGCATGTGTGAACCACAAGTTGAGAAAGTTTTCTGTCTCCCCTCGGAGGTTTTAATTTTCAAAATAGCCCTTATTATTTGCATATAAGAAGCTATGATAAAAACTATTGGTATTAGTAAAATGAGTACATCAACAATAAATATTGAAAGTTCAACAAAAGAGACATTTCCACAACCCAAAGACAAAAGTTCTGGAGCTTCACATATGAAGTGGTTAATTTTGTTATTGTCACAGAGATCCATATTCCATGTTAGCACAACATGAGAAATAGACAACAGAAAGCAACAGGCCCAGCTTCCGATAGCTATCTTAATTAGAGTTGAGCGCGGTTCGCGGTTCTCCAGTTCGCGGTTCGAGTGATTTTGGGAGGGTGTTCTAGATCGAACTCGAACTCGAGCTTTTTGCTAAAAGCTCGACAGTTAAAGTTACTTTCGAGAACGGTTCTATCAGCAAAATTGTGGCTTTTTACAGCTACAGTGTGCAGTGAGCCATCGCTGGAAGCCTGCCAGAAGCTGGTAACCAAGATAAACATCGGGTATCCAAGCAAAGCTTTTGTTAGTAACCCGATATTTATCCTAGAAGAGATGAATCCAGCGAGCCAAAGTTGTAGTAGATAAAAAGTTTCTTTAGTCTTTATTTCAATAATATTAAAAAAAGTCTTTGTCCATAGCAGCATAAATGATGACAGACAGAGGTAGAAAAAGTTGCTGCTGGCGCACGACAAGATGCGTTTCGGCTAAACCTTTATCATTGCCATGGTGTACCTTACTAACTGTGTGGGATATAAATAGGAAAAGACCCCCTAGGGTGGGTGGTGCTATAGTTCATTAATTTGTAATCAATAACACTTGTAAGAAACCACCCACGACCTAGGCCGGTTAAAAAAAAAGGGTAGTAACCCCTTAAGAAAAAGAGTCAATACGCCAGCAGCAATTTTTCCTGTGTTATACAAGAAATATTTTTTGCAGAACATGATGAGACAAAATGTATATACAAAGTAATTTCATTAATGCTAGACATTGCTACATACAGGGAAAATGTTTCCCTATAGGGTAGCTATAGACTCTCTAATTTACCACCTGGAAACTTTCAGTAATTATACTACAGAAATCAAAGATTTTTTGGTAATGGCCGTCAGGTTTTTACTAAGCCATAACTATTTCTCTTTCAACAGCAGGTTTTTCCTGCAGAGGACTGGAGTCAGCATGGGCAACAAGTTCTCCCCTTCTCTGGCTAATTTGGTTATGGCCAGATGGGAGGAATTGGTATTATATGCTGACTCCAGTCTTTTTTCCACCAGACTAGTGTGGATAGGGCGTTATATAGATTTGATCATCATATGGAAAGGAACACAGCAAGAAGCCTCCACTTTTATTAATGACATCAATGTGAATGAATTCAATCTAGCCTTTACTCATTTTTGGAACAAAAATACAGTGAATTTTCTTGATGTAACGTTAACAGCAGGTTTAATTGAAAATGATAAAAAAATATATATTAGTCCCTATCGTAAAGACACAGCCAAAATTACATTGCTGGTAGCGGACTCTTGCCATCCCCAACATGTGATAAAAAATATTCCCATAGGAGAGCTTATTAGGTATAAACGCAATTCTACTGATCCTAATACGTACAAAAAAGCACAGGAGCAAGTTAATATGAGGCTGAAATATAGAGGATACCCAGATTGGATGTTACAGGTTGCAACTAAAATAGTCAATGATATTGATAGAAAGGATTTGACAACAGATAATAAGGCAACAAAAAAACACCAACCCCCAAAGAGAAAAATCTTTTTTTCCACCCCATTAAGTTTGCAATATAATAACATAGTTTCTATAATAAAGAAATACATCCCAATATTGAGTCAGGATCCAAAACTGAAAAAAATCATAGCAGAAAACCAAATCTCCTATGTAGCAAAAAAGGCACCTACTTTACAGGATAAATTATCACCGAGTCTGTACCTGAATCCTCCGCTGAAAACCGCTGATACTTGGTTGAAATTGAAAGGTTTCTACAAATGTGGCAGCAATAGATGTACTTGTTGCCAGTATGCACATAAAAGTAATACATTTTCCTCATCATATAACAACAAAAAAATTTTCATCAATAGTTTTTTGAACTGTAACTCTACTTATGTAGTATATTTGATTGATTGTACAACATGCTGCAAACAGTATATAGGTTGTACAACTGGAAAATTAAGGAAAAGAATTAGGAGGCATATTTCAGACGCCACAAACACCTCCACTTTTAACCCTTCAGCGGTTTCCAGACACTTTTCACAATGCCATTCTGGTAATTTTGATAGTTTCAGGTTCAAGGCTATTGAACAGGTAACATGATCCACCAGAGGGGGCGATAGAAAGCGCAAATTACTAAATAGAGAATCTGCTTGGATTTTTACTTTGGAAAGTAGGATGCCGATAGGTCTGAATTATAGGCAAGACCTAATAAGAATTTATTGAAACTCTTTTGGATTTGTTCCACAAAGTATACAGCTTTCTTATTCTAAATGTAAGATACATTTTTTTTTTTTGCTTTAATTTATATAGTTGGTGTGGGTCCTCCATTTTCCCTGTATGTAGCAATGACTAGCATTAATAAAATTACTTTGTATATACATTTTGTCTCATCATGTTCTGTAAAAAATATTTCTTGTATAACACAGGAAAAATTGCTGCTGGCGTATTGACTCTTTCTTAAGGGGTTAATACACTTTTTTTTTTAACCGGCCTAGGTCGTGGGTGGTTTCTTACAAGTGTTATTGATTACAAATTAATGAACTATAGCACCACCCACCTTAGGGGGTCTTTTCCTTTTTATATCCCACACAGTTAGTAAGGTACACCATGGCAATGATAAAGGTTTAGCCGAAACGCGTCTTGCCGTGCGCCAGCAGCAACTTTTCCTACCTCTGTCTGTCATCATTTATACTGCTATGGACAAAGACTTTTTTTAATATTATTGAAATAAAGACTAAAGAAACTTTTTATCTACTACAACTTTGGCTCGCTGGATTCATCTCTTCTATTTGTGCTGGTAAGAGCTTCTACCATATATCCGTGCTACGAGCCTCTATAGTCATAGCAGCTTGATCCTACAATATATTGGGTAAGCTGGAAAAACTTTTTCTTTTTGATATTTATCCTAGTTACGTGTGCAGGAAGTCGACACTTCCCCGCTCAGCTCGCTCCTCCCCCCTCCTGCACGTGGCATGTACACACACACACACTCACACACACTCACACTCACCTGTCCCCAGCCATGCAGTCCACGACACTGACGTCCTCAGCGCCACATGGCCCCGCTAGGCTCCACCCATTTTGCACTCCGCCGCCCGCACACATGGCCCCGCTAGGCTCCGCCCACCTGGCACTGCACACATGGCCCCGCTAGGCTCCGCCCACCTAACACTCTGCACACATGGCCCCACTAGGCTCCGCCCACCTGACACTCTGCACACATTACCCCGCTAGGCTCCGCCCACCTGGCACTCTGCACACATGACCCCGCTAGGCTTCGCCCACCTGGGACTCTGCACACATGGCCCCGCTAGGCTCCGCCCACCTGGCACTCTGCACACATGGCCCTGCTAGGCCTCGCCCACCTGGCACTCTGCACACATTACCCTGCTAGGCTCCGCCCACCTGGCACTCTGCACACATTACCCCGCTAGGCTCCACCCACCTGGCACTCTGCACATATTACCCCGCTAGGCTCCGCCCACCTCACACTCCACACGCATTACCCCGCTCGGCTTACCTGCGGTGATGAAGTCCCGCCTTCCCGACCTCAGCGCTGACACTGTCTTCCATGGCTTTCGCTTCACATCTGTCACTGCGGCCCGTGACTCTCACTAGCGGTGACGTCAAAGGCTCTCGCGATACTTGGCTGTGAAGGTCATTGAACTCAGTGACAGGTCTGCTATCAGCAATGCAGGAGATCGTCACCACAGGTAATGTACCTCGCTCCTGACAGCAGCACTTGTCATCCCCTGCAGTGACCTGGGCTGTTAGCCCCTATGCCTATTGATGTTAGCTCAAGTCACTGCATTGCTCTCCCAGCCAATGGGGAACATCCTGCTCTTCATTGACTGGGACAGTGTGGATCATCATGGTAACCGCTTGGATTACAGCGGACCTGAATTTGTTTTTCTTTCTAATAAATTGGTGGAAGAGGGAATGTATTGGGCAGTGTTTTTTCAAATAAAAATGTGTTTGTCGTCTATTTTTTTTATTACTGACTGGGTTGGTGATGTCGGGAATCTGATAGACGCGTGACATCACTAACCCCAGGGCTTGATGCCAGGTGACATTACACATCTGGTATTAACCATATGTTACCCCGTTTGCCACTGCACCAGGGCACGGGATGAGCTGGGGCGAAGCACCAGGATTGGCACATTTAATGGATGCGCCACTTCTGGGACAGCTGCGGCCTGCTATTTTTAGGCTGGGGAGAGTCCAATAACCATGGACCTCCCTAGTCTGAGAATATCAGACCCCAGCTGTCTGCTTTACCTTGGCTGGTGGTCCAATTTTGGGGGGACCCCCACGTGTTTTTTTTTTTAATTATTTATTTAATTTAAAATATCAGCGTGGAGTGCCCTCAGTTTTGGATTGCCAGCCAAGGTGAAGCTGCCAGCTGTGGTCTACAGGCTGCAGCCGTCTGCTTTACCCTAGCTGGCTACAAAAATAGGGGAAACCCCACGTCATTTTTTTCGGCTAAATACAAGGCTAAGCACCCCTTAGTGCCACATGAAAGGCACCAAAGGGTGCAAAATTACAAAATGCAGGAGAGTGGGATTATAATGACAGAAAAGACTGATATGAAGTGTACAAGCACAAAAAAATCACCAGAGCGCTCTACGCTGTGAAAAGCAGTAGAAAATGGCACTAAAGTGAATATGTGACCACCTCATGTAGGTTGAAGCTATGGATCTATACCCCCCTGGCGGCTCGGCTGCTCTCCGCCGAGCCGCTCGGATCCGGGCTCGGGTTGTCGGTGGCTCGAGGGCCTCCGGACCGGGGGCCACGTCGCTCTGGAAAGAGGGGGGGGTTGGTTGTTTGGTTTGGGGTGGACCGGTTTCACGGCCGGAGCCGCGGTGACCGGTAACAGTTCGTGACGCCACCCACGGGTCGTGGTGAGGTGATGGGCACCACTGCTGCGGTGAGGGTGCGGGGGCTCATCCGGGATCGGTGGTGGGTCGCAGCTAGGTGTTGACCCCTCCCTGCGTAGGGTGTTTGTTGGTCATGGGGCCAGGTGGCAGGAGCGGGGGGTTGCAAGACGCAGGGGTTCGCTTGCAGTGCAGTGCCTGATGGCACTGGTGTACTCACGATTAAACCACACAGAGTCAATGGTAAACCAAGTTCAGTGTAGATCGGTGCCCGCAGCCGGCTGCGTGTGTCCCCAGTGAGGTTGGTGATGTCACCTGTCTCCTGCACCTTTAAATTTTCTATAGTGACTCCTATGCTTCAGCAACGGTAGTCCACTCCCCGGCTTTTGGGTACCGGAAGAGCCCTTTTGCCCGCAGGCGCTGGCCCTTTGGATCTCTGGCCCTTGGCGGTGGCTCTTATCTAGAATCGGTGGGCTGTTGCCGTCTATCGGGACTTTGGGTGGGAATGAACCCCTTAGGTCCAGACCGCAATCAGTAGATTTGTCTGAGCCCGGTTGCTTCTGGGCTAGAACGGGGTCTGAGTACCCTGCCTGGTGCTCCGGTTGACTTGTTAGCTCCCCGGTTCGGGTCCGAAGGGTCACCACCCTCTTCTTGATCCCTATGGTTCCGCAGAAAAGTCCCTGACCGGACTCCTGCAGATGGCCACCACCGTCTGCCTGCCTGACCGTTCCAAGGGGTACTAGGCTCCGTCCTAGGCCCCAGACTCTCAGCTCGCCACTTTTACTCCTCTCACTACTACTCTCTCCACTTGTCCTTTCCCTGCCTCAGGCCAGCAGACTCCTCAGAGGGCGTGCCTATCCACCTGGCTCCGCCCACCTGGTATGCCTTGCTAGACCTGAGGGAGGTGGTCAGGACTTGTTGGCTGCTGGTGCCTCACTGGGGTGGGGGTGTGTGTGGTGTTGTGTGTTGTTACCTGTGACCCCTGGGGGTCCAGGGCATCACAGATCCTGGGTAAATTTATGTATTTTCCCTCCTTCAGTTTTTTTGCAGTACACAAACAAACAGAAGGCACACGAATGACATACGGAACATATATGAACAGAAACGGATGCCACACGGATGCACCTGTAAAAAAATGAACCTTTTTTTGCGGACCGCAAAAACGGATCGGTCGTGTGAATTTAGCCTTATTCTGATCTGCCGTTTATAAACAGCAGGCAGAAATAAGTGAATAGCGCCCCCCAGCGTCAGAAAATCTCCGGGGTTTCAGGGGGTAGCTGAGACCCTGGAGATCATGATTTAGGCCGGTTTTTCCGGTCCCCGCTCACGTGATCACCAGTATACACCGTATACCGATGATCACATTACAGTAAATGACAGCGTCGGTAAAAAATTATTTATCTCCCATCTGGCATGAACAAACATGATAAATCTCCTCCCCGGTCCCCCGGTGTTGCCAAAGTGCCCCCCCTGACCCCCACCCGGAAATCCAAGATGGCGGCGCGCACAGCAGCGCGCCGGCCGCATTCACCCTACTCCTCTGATTTCTGTCGCATGTGCGATGACATATGCGACAGAAAACTCCTCCCCAGGCCCTGCCAGGTCACCCCCTATAACCCCACCGGTGTTCCCCGGTGTCCCACGGTACCTGTGCAGCGTTGATCCCCCGCGGCCCTCTCCTTCACAATAGACGCTGCTGCATGCACAGAGCGGCTGTCAGCTCAGCTTCCTGTGTTCAGACACAGTGAGTGGTTGTTATTAGTGTTGAGCGAGTATGCTTGTCACTACTCGGTACTCGCACGAGTATCACTGTACTCGGGCTACTCGGCGGGGACCGAGTAATCTCGCGATACTCGTGCTGTACTCGTGGTCTTCATGCCTGCATGTTGGCGCTCTTTTGAGAGCCAGCTCTCATGCAGGGATTGGCTGGCAGACCACTGCAATGCCACAGCCCTGTTAGTTGTGGAATTGCAGTGATTGGCCGGCCTGCACAGCGTGACCGAGCCTTTATACCGGCGGGCGCGCTGTGCTCTGCACACAGCCATCCAGACAGTCAGTGCAGGGAGAGTGTTGCTGCTTCAGGGAAAGGTTTGCGGCCCTTTATAGTTATTTCCGTAGCAGGGCTGCAAACAGTGTGACCAGAAGTCCTTTCTCAGGACTATTGTAGTTGTATACAGGCAGGCAGGGTATAGCCAGGCCGGAGTACAGGAGCAGAGTCCTTCTCAGGACTATTGTTGCTGTATACAAGCAGGGCAGGCAGGGTATAGCCAGGTCAGAATACAGGCTAGTGACCAGAAGAGTCCTTCTCAGGACTATTGTAGCTGTATACAGGCAGGCAGGGTATATAGCCATTCCTAGTGGTGACCGTATACCAGCCTTCATCATATCTGGGGCTGGTGTACACAGTCTAAAACAGTCATGATAGTGTCAGACTGCTCAGTAATTGTCGCTCCTAAAAAGCTGTTAGGTTCTTAGTGCGTCCGTGCATTTAAAAACCGCACGTGTGTGCCTGTCGGTGGCAGCGTACAGGTGCACTTGTGTGCGTTTTGCACAAACTAGTATATAACGCACCAGTCTAGTGAATAATACACATCAGTCAGCAGTGTCTGATAGTGTTAAACTTCTCAGTAATTGTCGCTCCTAAAAACCTGTTAGGTTCTTAGTGCGTCCGTGCTTGCATTTAAAAACCGCACGTGTGTGCCTGTCGGTGGCAGCGTACAGGTGCACTTGTGTGCGTTTTGCACAAACTTGGATATAACGCACAAGTCTAGTGAATACACGTCAGCACAGCATTGCAAAATGCGCAAGGGCGTTGGCAACGAACAAGGAAGTGGACGTGATGGTGCTGCAGGCAGAGGCCGAGGTCGTGGGCAAGCTCTAATTTCGCCACAACAAAGGGCCACATTTACTCGCTCGCGCGTCCTGTCCCAAATTCTTGGGGACCGCAGCAATACACCGCTCTTGAACCAAGACCAGTGTCAACAGGTTGTTAGTTGGATAGCGGATAATGCTTCCAGTCAGATTGGTACCACCACAAACACTCTGTCTTCCACACGGTCAAGTGTCAGTAGCCGTGATACTGCACCGCACATTTCAGAACCTGATCCTCCTTCCTACCACCTGGCTGAGTACACGTCCACGGACACTACTGATCCCACACTTGGACACTCGGAAGAGCTGTTCACGTTTCCATTCGCACATTCTGGCCTCTTGCCAGCTCCTGTTGAAGTGGGTCATGAGGAGATCGTATGTACAGATGCCCAAATATATGGGGAAGCAACGTTCTCACGAAGTTGGCAATGTGTCTCAACAAGGGGTGGACGATGATGAAACACAATTGTCAGGAAGTCAGGAGGAGGAGCAGGGTGCAGAAGAGGAAGACGACGTGGTGGATGATCCAGTAACTGACCCAACCTGGCAGGAGGATATGCAGAGCGAGGACAGCAGTGCACAGGGGGAGGGAGGCGTAGCATCCCAACAGGCAGTAAGAAGCAGGGTGGTGGCCCCAGGCAGAAGTCAGGCAACCGTTCCCCGGAACAACAACATGACAGAAGATGCCTGTACAAATGTTAGGTCTTCCCGAGTCTGGCAGTTTTTTAAGTTGGCTCCAGATGATTCTAAAAAGGCCATTTGCAACACCTGCCATGCCAGCATCAGCAGGGGTACCAAAACTAGCAGCCTGACCACCACCAGCATGATCAGGCACATGTCAGCCCCAAGCACCCGACTTTGTGGGATGTACAACAGAGTCGATGAGCAGTGCTTGCTGATGTCACTGCTACGTCTTCGCTTGTTGTGCATGCGAGCCAATCCCCTGTCCATGCTGCCTGCGAACAAGCCTCCTCCGGCCCTGCACCTGCAGTTGCCTACGCAGAAATAACACCATCATCAAGCACGTCCTTGTCCCAGCGCAGCGTTCAGTTATGCATTCAGCAAACCTTTGAATGCAGGCGCAAATACACTGCCAACGCCCCACATGCCACAGTTCTAAATGCTAACATTTCGCGACTGCTTGCGCTGGATATGTTGCCTTTTAGGCTGGTGGAGACAGAAGCATTCCGCGACCTGATGGCGGCAGCTGTCCCACGTTACTCGGTTCCCAGCCGCCACTATTTCTCCCCGTGTGCCGTCCCCGCATTGCATAACCACGTGTCACAAAACATCACATGTGCCCTGAACAACGCTGTTTCAGCCAAAGTCCACCTAACCACAGACACGTGGACAAGTGCTTGTGGGCAAGGCCGCTACATCTCGTTGACGGCACACTGGGTTAATATTGTGGAAGCAGGCCCTACCTCAGTCAGGGTTTCACCCACACTTTACAGCTCCGGAATGTCATGCTCCTCAGCCTCCTCCTCCTCCTGCGCATCCTCATCCACTTTATCCAGGGACAATGTAGAGCCTCCCAATTTTTGGCTGCCCTGCCAAAGGGTAGTACTACAATAGACCCACTTCCTTACAATGGGCACTTCAGGTTTACAGGCCATCATGCACGTCTCTATCCAGGGACAATGTGGAGCCTCCCAATTTTTGGCTGCCCTGCCAAAGGGCTATACTAAAATAGACCCACTTCCTTACAATGGGCACTTCAGGTTTACAGGCCCTCATGCACGTCTCTATCCAGGGACAATGTGTAGCCTCCCAATTTTTGGCTGCCCTGCCAAAGGGCTATACTACAATAGACACACTTCCTTACAATGGGCACTTCAGGTTTACAGGCCCTCATGCACATCTCTATCCAGGGACAATGTGAAGCCTCCCAATTTTTGGCTGCCCTGCCAAAGGGCTATACTAAAATAGACCCACTTCCTTACAATAGGCACTTCAGGTTTACAGGCCCTCATGCACGTCTCTATCCAGGAACAATGTGGAGCTTCCCAATTTTTGGCTGCCCTGCCAAAGGGCTATACTACAATAGACCCACTTCCTTACAATGGGCACTTCAGGTTTACAGGCCATCATGCACGTCTCTATCCAGGGACAATGTGGAGCCTCCCAATTTTTGGCTGCCCTGCCAAAGGGCTATACTACAATAGACCCACTTCCTTACAATGGGCACTTCAGGTTTACAGGCCCTCATGCACGTCTCTATCCAGGGACAATGTGGAGCCTCCCAATTTTTGGCTGCCCTGCCAAAGGGCTATACTACAATAGACCCACTTCCTTACAATGGGTACTTCAGGTTTACAGGCCATCATGCACGTCTCTATCCAGGGACAATGTGGAGCCTCCCAATTTTTGGCTGCCCTGCCAAAGGGCTGTACTACAATAGAACCACTTCCTTACAATGGGCACTTCAGGTTTACAGGCCCTCATGCACGTCTGTATGCAGGGGCATTGGTGAACCTCACAATTTTGGACTGCCCTGACAAAGGAAAATACTACAAAGACTCACTTCCTCAAAATGGGCACATTAGACTCAAGAGGCCTTCATGTACGTCTCTTCTCAGGGACATCGGAGTGCCACACAATGTTTTCACGTAAAATCTTTCATGTAATCTCCAAAAGTAACATACACCAGCTCTATCTCACTATTGGGTATGTGCCCTTAACATTTCCGCCATGAAAATTCATTTTGGTGTCATTTTTTAAGGTTTTCTGGTGAGTCCGTAAAAATGGCGTAAAACGCAGACAAAATTGTTCACAGCTGTGACTTTTGAGTGATAAATGCTTCAAGGGATCTTCCCCATGCTGTTGCCATGTCATTTGAGCACTCTTCTGAGACTTTTGTGACATTTTTAGGGTTTCTACATGCTGCCGGGGGGTCATTTCATAAAAATACTCGGGTCTCCCATAGTATAACATTGGGCTTGGTGCTCGGGCCGAGTACACGAGTATCTTGAGATGCTCGGCCCGAGCCTCGAGCACCCGAGCTTTTTAGTACTCGCTCATCACTAGTGGTTATGCATCTGTAAGCTAAATGGGCGGCACGGTGACTCAGTGGTTAGCACTGCAGTCTTGCAGCGCTGAGGTCCTTGGTTCAATTCCCACCAAGACACCATCTGCAAGGAGTTTGTATGTTCTCTCCGTGTTTGCGTGGGTTTCCTCCGGGTACTCTGGTTTCCTCCCACACTCCAAAGACATACAGATAGGGAATTTAGATTGTGAGCCCCAATGGGGACAGTGTTCCCAATGTATTTCAAAGCGCTATGGAATTAATAGCGCTATATAAATGAATACATTATTATTATTACTGCAATGCCCTGCTCATGAGGTAAGGAACATAGTTGATCAGGAGAGCTATATACTACATTTCTAAATGGATGTATTTGATTTTATAGTTGCCCTGCTGAACGACTACCAAACATGAGAGTCCGTTATACGCCACAAGAAAACACATCTAAATAGTGAGCTCCGTTGTTTAGTATTCATTCAGCTGGATAACTGGACTTAAAGGGGTATTCCATCTCCAAGATCCTATCCCCAATATATAGTAGGTGGAATAGCAATAATATCAGCAAATACCAATATTTGGAAATGTAGAATAGTTCTCCTGATTAGGCATGCCCTTACCTCATGAGCAGGGCATTGCAGCTTTGATAGCAACCGTTACGACATGGACTCTGCTGCTGTGGACCCGGGGAGAGTGGGTGCAGATTCATTGCACCCACACTCCTCACATGGAGGGTCTGCACTCCTAGAAAATGGGGGATACATTCCCTGAGTGTCTCCCCCCATATTCTAGACGGTCCAGAGTCGTCGTGGGACCCCCTTATTTTTTTTCTTACAAAAAATTGGTGAAAGAGGGAATGTTTTGGGGAGTGTTTTTTTCAAATACATTTTTTTTGTCGATTTTTTTTTTGTTAGTACTGACAGTTTATGATGTCGGGTATCTGATAGACGCCATGACATCACAAACTGCTGGGCATGATGTCAGGTGACTTTACAGCTAGTATCAACCACATTTATTACCCCGTTTGCCACTGCACCAGGGCACGGGATGAGCTGGGGTGAAGTGCCAGGATTGGCGCATCTAGTGGATCTGCCACATCTGGGGTGCCTGCGGCCTGCTATTTTTAAGCTGTGAAGGCCCAATAACTTCCCACCCTGAGAATACCAGACCACAGCTGTCCGCTTTACCTTGGCTGGTGATCCAATTTGGGTGGGACCCTACTTTTTTTGGTAATTATTAATATTTATAAAATTATTATAAAAAAAGAGCCTGGGGTGACCACCACATTGGATCCCCAACCACGGTAAAGCTGCCAGCTGTGGTTTTCAGGCTACAGCCGTCTGCTTTACCCTAGCTGGCTATCAAAAATGGGGGGACCCAACGTCATTTTTTTTTTAACTATTTTTTAAATAGAAAAAATTAATGGGCTTCCCTGTATTTTGATTGCCAGCCAAGGTAACGCCAGACAGATGGGGGTAGCAACCCGTAGCTGTCTGCTTTAACTGCGCTGAGGATCAAAAATACCGCGGAGCGCTACGTCATTTTCTTTTTAAGGTTTATTTTTACAGCACTGTCATGTCAGGCAATCAAAATACAGGGAAGCCCTTTTTGTTTTTAGTTATTTAATTAAATAATTAAAAAAAATATATATGGGCTCCCGCTGCATTTTTTTGTATTGCTAACTAGAGATGAGCGAACCGGTCGTGGTTCGGCTCGAGTTCGGGTCGTCGAACGGAGGTCTCGTTCGAGTTCAGTTAGTCGCACGTTCGACTAACCGAACTCAAACCACATAGGAAACAATGGCAGGCAATCACAAACACATAAAAACACCTAGAAAACACCCTCAAAGGTGTCCAAAAGGTGACAAACAACTCAGAACACAACACAAACACATGGGAAAGTGGCAAGGAGATATACTCATGCGAAAACAAAAGAGCAGGACAAGGAAAAACAGGAGGAGACACAGATATATGAGTATATGCAAGGAAACATCGATGCCATTACTGTGCAACTTGAGCCCTGCTCATTTTAGGCTTCGAATCTGGAAAAATTGCCTGAGCTTGCCACGTACGCCTTGGGGATCTTGTCGTGTCCTGCAGCAAGCGTTCTCTCGGAACCTGTCTTCAGTGCTGCTGGGGGTCTGCTGGCAGATAAGCACACGTGTCTGTCCACTGACAATGTGAACGTGGCGCTCAGAGGACTTTTCTTCCCCTGGCTCATCCAGGGAAGGTGAAAGGCACACGTATTTTTGAGAGTGCTTCATGCCAAGCATCTTTTTCTTTTTCAAAAGGGGGGTCAACTGAGTGGGGTGTGTGTGGCCCAATTAGTGGAAACAAGGGAGACTGTGGTTGGAGTCCCCTCGCTGTGCTTGTAAAAGAACCAAGATGAACAAGTCATGGCTCTCAAAGGACTTTTCTTCCCCTGGGTCATCCAGGGGAGGTGAAAGGCACGACTATTTTTGAGAGTGCTTCATGGCAAGCATCTTTTTCTTTTTCAAAAGGGGGGTCAACTGATGCCAGTCAAGTGGGGTGTGTGTGGCCCAATTAGTGGCAACAAGGGAGACTGTGGTTGGAGTCCCCTCGCTGTGTTTGTAAAAGAACCAAGATGAACAAGTCATGGCTCTCAGAGGACTTTTCTTCCCCTGGCTCATCCAGGGGAGGTGAAAGGCACGCGTATTTTTGAGAGTGCTTCTTGCAAAGCATCTTTTTCTTTTTCAAAAGGGGGGTCAACTGATGCCAGTCAAGTGGGGTGTGTGTGGCCCAACTAGTGGAAACGAGGGAGACTGTGGTTGGAGTCACCTCGCTGTGTTTGTAAAAGAACCAAGATGAACAAGTCATGGCTCTCAGAGGACTTTTTTTCTCCTGGGTCATCCAGGGGAGGTGAAAGGCACGCGTATTTTTGAGAGTGCTTCATGCCAAGCATCTTTTTCTTTTTCAAAAGGGGGGTCAACTGATGCCAGTCAAGTGGGGTGTGTGTGGCCCAATTAGTGGAAACGAGGGAGACTGTGGTTGGAGTCCACTCGCTGTGTTTGTAAAAGAACAAAAATGAACAAGTCATGGCTCTCAGAGGACTTTTCTTCCCTTGGGTCATCCAGGGGAGGTGAAAGGCACGCGTATTTTTGAGAGTGCTTCATGCCAAGCATCTTTTTCGTTTTCAAAAGGGGAGTCAACTGATGCCAGTCAAGTGAGGTGTGTGTGGTCCAATTAGTGGAAACGAGGGAGACTGTGGTTGGAGTCCCCTCGCTGTGTTTGTAAAAGAACCAAGATGAACAAGTCATGGCTCTCAGAGGACGTTTCTTCCCCTGGGTCATCCAGGGGAGGTGAAAGGCACGCGTATTTTTGAGAGTGCTTCATGCCAAGCATCTTTTTCTTTTTCAAAAAGGGTGTCAACTGATGCCAGTCAAGTGGGGTGTGTGTGGCCCAATTAGTGGAAACGAGGGAGACTGTGGTTGGAGTCCCCTCGCTGTGTTTGTAAAAGAACCAAGATGAACAAGTCATTGCTCTCAGAGGACTTTTCTTCCCCTGGGTCATCCAGGGGAGGTGAAAGGCACGCGTATTTTTGAGAGTGCTTCATTCCAAGCATCTTTTTCTTTTTCAAAAGGGGGGTCAACTGATGCCAGTCAAGTGGGGTGTGTGTGGCCCAATTAGTGGAAACAAGGGAGACTGTGGTTTTAGTCCCCTCGCTGTGTTTGTAAAAGAACCAAGATGAACAAGTCATGGCTCTCAGAGGACTTGTCTTCCCCTGGGTCATCCAGGGGAGGTGAAAGGCACGCGTATTTTTTAGAGTGCTTCATGCCAAGCATCTTTTTCGTTTTCAAAAGGGGAGTCAACTGATGCCAGTCAAGTGGGTTGTGTGTGGCCCAACTAGTGGAAACGAGGGAGACTGTGGTTGGAGTCCCCTCGCTGTGTTTGTAAAAGAACCAAGATGAACAAGTCATGGCTCTCAGAGGACTTTTCTTCCCCTGGGTCATCCAGGGGAGGTGAAAGGCATGCCTATTTTTGAGAGTGCTTCATGCCAAGCATCTTTTTCTTTTTCAAAAGGGGGGTCAACTGATGCCAGTCAAGTGGGGTGTGTGTGGCCCAATTAGTGGAAACGAGGGAGACTGTGGTTGGAGTCCCCTCGCTGTGTTTGAAAAAGAACCAAGATGAACAAGTAATGGCTCTCAGAGGACTTTTCTTCCCCTGGGTCATCCAGGGGAGGTGAAAGGCACGCGTATTTTTGAGAGTGCTTCATGCCAAGCATCTTTTTCTTTTTCAAAAGGGGGGTCAACTGATGCCAGTCAAGTGGGGTGTGTGTGGCCCAATTAGTGAAAATGAGGGAGACTGTGGTTGGAGTCCCCTCGCTGTGTTTGTAAAAGAACCAAGATGAAGAAGTCATGGCTCTCAGAGGACTTTTCTTCCCCTGGGTCACCCAGGGGAGGTGAAAGGCACGCGTATTTTTGAGAGTGCTTCATGCCAAGCATCTTTTTCTTTTTCAAAAGGGGGGTCAACTGATGCCAGTCAAGTGGGGTGTGTGTGGCCCAATTAGTGGAAACGAGGGAGACTGTGGTTGGAGTCCCCTCGCTGTGTTTGTAAAAGAACCAAGATGAACAAGTCATAGCTCTCAGAGGACTGTTCTTCCCCTGGGTCATCCAGGGGAGGTGAAAGGCACGTGTATTTTTGAGAGTGCTTCACGCTAAGCATCTTTTTCTTTTTCAAAAGGGGGGTCAACTGATGCCAGTCAAGTGGGGTGTGTGTGGCCCAATTAGTGGAAATGAGGGAGACTGTGGTTGGAGTCCCCTCGCTGTGTTTGTAAAAGAACCAAGATGAACAAGTCATGGCTCTCAGAGGACTTTTCTTCACCTGGGTCATCCAGGGGAGGTGAAAGGCACGCAAATTTTTGAGAGTGCTTCATGCCAAGCATCTTTTTCTTTTTCAAAAGGGGGGTCAACTGATGCCAGTCAAGTGTGGTGTGTGTTTCCCAATTAGAGGAAACGAGGGAGACTGTGGTTGGAGTCCCCTCGCTGTGTTTGTAAAAGAACCAAGAAGAACCAAGTCATGGCTCTAAGAGGACTTTTCTTCCCCTGGGTCATCCAGGGGAGGTGAAAGGCACGCATATTTTTGAGAGTGCTTCATGCCAAGCATCTTTTTTTTTTCAAAAGGGGGGTCAACTGATGCCAGTCAAGTGGGGTGTGTGTGGCCCAATTAGTGGAAAAGAGGGATACTGTGGTTGGAGTCCCCTCGCTGTGTTTGTAAAAGAACCAAGATGAACAAGTCATGGCTCTCAGAGGACTTTTCTTCCCCTGGGTCATCCAGGGGAGGTGAAAGGCACGCGTATTTTTGAGAGTGCATTATGCCAAGCATCTTTTTCTTTTTCAAAAGGGGGGTCAACTGATGCCAGTCAAGTGGGGTGTGTGTGGCCCAATTAGTGGAAACGAGGGAGACTTTGGTTGGAGTCCCCTCGCTGTGTTTGTAAAAGAACCAAGATGAACAAGTCATGGCTCTCAGAGGACTTTTCTTCACCTGGGTCATCCAGGGGAGGTGAAAGGCACGCGTATTTTTGAGAGTGCTTCATGCCAAGCATCTTTTTCTTTTTCAAAAGGGGGGTCAACTGATGCCAGTCAAGTGGGGTGTGTGTGGCCCAATTAGTGGAAACGAGGGAGACTGTGGTTGGAGTCCCCTCGCTGTGTTTGTAAAAGAACCAAGATGAACAAGTCATGGCTCTCAGAGGACTTTTCTTCCCCTGGGTCATCTAGAGGAGGTGAAAGGCACGCGTATTTTTGAGAGTGCTTTATGCAAAGCATCTTTTTCTTTTTCAAAAGGGGAGTCAACTGATGCCAGTCAAGTGGGGTGTGTGTGGCCCAATTAGTGGAAACGAGGGAGACTGTGGTTGTAGTACCCTCGCTGTGTTTGTAAAAGAACCAAGATGAACAAGTCATGGCTCTCAGAGGACTTTTCTTCCCCTGGGTCACCCAGGGGAGGTGAAAGGCATGCGTATTTTTGAGAGTGCTTCATGCCAAGCATCTTTTTCTTTTTCAAAAGGGGGGGTCAACTGATGCCAGTCAAGTGGGGTGTGTGTGGCCCAATTAGTGGAAACGAGAGAGACTGTGGTTGGAGTCCCCTCGCTGTGTTTGTAAAAGAACCAAGATGAACAAGTCATGGCTCTCAGAGGACTTTTCTTCCCCTGGGTCATCCAGGGGAGGTGAAAGGCACGCGTATTTTTGAGAGTGTTTCATGCAAAGCATCTTTTTCTTTTTCAAAAGGGGGGTCAACTGATGCCAGTCAGGTGGGGTGTGTGTGGCCCAATTAGTGGAAACGAGGGAGACTGTGGTTGGAGTCACCTCGCTGTGTTTGTAAAAGAACCAAGATGAACAAGTCATGGCTCTCAGAGGACTTTTTTTCTCCTGGGTCATCCAGGGGAGGTGAAAGGCACGCGTATTTTTGAGAGTGCTTCATGCCAAGCATCTTTTTCTTTTTCAAAAGGGGGGTCAACTGATGCCAGTCAAGTGGGGTGTGTGTGGCCCAATTAGTGGAAACGAGGGAGACTGTGGTTGGAGTCCACTCGCTGTGTTTGTAAAAGAACAAAAATGAACAAGTCATGGCTCTCAGAGGACTTTTCTTCCCTTGGGTCATCCAGGGGAGGTGAAAGACACGCGTATTTTTGAGAGTGCTTCATGCCAAGCATCTTTTTCGTTTTCAAAAGGGGAGTCAACTGATGCCAGTCAAGTGAGGTGTGTGTGGTCCAATTAGTGGAAACGAGGGAGACTGTGGTTGGAGTCCCCTCGCTGTGTTTGTAAAAGAACCAAGATGAACAAGTCATGGCTCTCAGAGGACGTTTCTTCCCCTGGGTCATCCAGGGGAGGTGAAAGGCACGCGTATTTTTGAGAGTGCTTCATGCCAAGCATCTTTTTCTTTTTCAAAAAGGGTGTCAACTGATGCCAGTCAAGTGGGGTGTGTGTGGCCCAATTAGTGGAAACGAGGGAGACTGTGGTTGGAGTCCCCTCGCTGTGTTTGTAAAAGAACCAAGATGAACAAGTCATTGCTCTCAGAGGACTTTTCTTCCCCTGGGTCATCCAGGGGAGGTGAAAGGCACGCGTATTTTTGAGAGTGCTTCATTCCAAGCATCTTTTTCTTTTTCAAAAGGGGGGTCAACTGATGCCAGTCAAGTGGGGTGTGTGTGGCCCAATTAGTGGAAACAAGGGAGACTGTGGTTTTAGTCCCCTCGCTGTGTTTGTAAAAGAACCAAGATGAACAAGTCATGGCTCTCAGAGGACTTGTCTTCCCCTGGGTCATCCAGGGGAGGTGAAAGGCACGCGTATTTTTTAGAGTGCTTCATGCCAAGCATCTTTTTCGTTTTCAAAAGGGGAGTCAACTGATGCCAGTCAAGTGGGTTGTGTGTGGCCCAACTAGTGGAAACGAGGGAGACTGTGGTTGGAGTCCCCTCGCTGTGTTTGTAAAAGAACCAAGATGAACAAGTCATGGCTCTCAGAGGACTTTTCTTCCCCTGGGTCATCCAGGGGAGGTGAAAGGCATGCCTATTTTTGAGAGTGCTTCATGCCAAGCATCTTTTTCTTTTTCAAAAGGGGGGTCAACTGATGCCAGTCAAGTGGGGTGTGTGTGGCCCAATTAGTGGAAACGAGGGAGACTGTGGTTGGAGTCCCCTCGCTGTGTTTGAAAAAGAACCAAGATGAACAAGTAATGGCTCTCAGAGGACTTTTCTTCCCCTGGGTCATCCAGGGGAGGTGAAAGGCACGCGTATTTTTGAGAGTGCTTCATGCCAAGCATCTTTTTCTTTTTCAAAAGGGGGGTCAACTGATGCCAGTCAAGTGGGGTGTGTGTGGCCCAATTAGTGAAAATGAGGGAGACTGTGGTTGGAGTCCCCTCGCTGTGTTTGTAAAAGAACCAAGATGAAGAAGTCATGGCTCTCAGAGGACTTTTCTTCCCCTGGGTCACCCAGGGGAGGTGAAAGGCACGCGTATTTTTGAGAGTGCTTCATGCCAAGCATCTTTTTCTTTTTCAAAAGGGGGGTCAACTGATGCCAGTCAAGTGGGGTGTGTGTGGCCCAATTAGTGGAAACGAGGGAGACTGTGGTTGGAGTCCCCTCGCTGTGTTTGTAAAAGAACCAAGATGAACAAGTCATAGCTCTCAGAGGACTGTTCTTCCCCTGGGTCATCCAGGGGAGGTGAAAGGCACGTGTATTTTTGAGAGTGCTTCACGCTAAGCATCTTTTTCTTTTTCAAAAGGGGGGTCAACTGATGCCAGTCAAGTGGGGTGTGTGTGGCCCAATTAGTGGAAATGAGGGAGACTGTGGTTGGAGTCCCCTCGCTGTGTTTGTAAAAGAACCAAGATGAACAAGTCATGGCTCTCAGAGGACTTTTCTTCACCTGGGTCATCCAGGGGAGGTGAAAGGCACGCAAATTTTTGAGAGTGCTTCATGCCAAGCATCTTTTTCTTTTTCAAAAGGGGGGTCAACTGATGCCAGTCAAGTGTGGTGTGTGTTTCCCAATTAGAGGAAACGAGGGAGACTGTGGTTGGAGTCCCCTCGCTGTGTTTGTAAAAGAACCAAGAAGAACCAAGTCATGGCTCTAAGAGGACTTTTCTTCCCCTGGGTCATCCAGGGGAGGTGAAAGGCACGCATATTTTTGAGAGTGCTTCATGCCAAGCATCTTTTTTTTTTCAAAAGGGGGGTCAACTGATGCCAGTCAAGTGGGGTGTGTGTGGCCCAATTAGTGGAAAAGAGGGATACTGTGGTTGGAGTCCCCTCGCTGTGTTTGTAAAAGAACCAAGATGAACAAGTCATGGCTCTCAGAGGACTTTTCTTCCCCTGGGTCATCCAGGGGAGGTGAAAGGCACGCGTATTTTTGAGAGTGCATTATGCCAAGCATCTTTTTCTTTTTCAAAAGGGGGGTCAACTGATGCCAGTCAAGTGGGGTGTGTGTGGCCCAATTAGTGGAAACGAGGGAGACTTTGGTTGGAGTCCCCTCGCTGTGTTTGTAAAAGAACCAAGATGAACAAGTCATGGCTCTCAGAGGACTTTTCTTCACCTGGGTCATCCAGGGGAGGTGAAAGGCACGCGTATTTTTGAGAGTGCTTCATGCCAAGCATCTTTTTCTTTTTCAAAAGGGGGGTCAACTGATGCCAGTCAAGTGGGGTGTGTGTGGCCCAATTAGTGGAAACGAGAGAGACTGTGGTTGGAGTCCCCTCGCTGTGTTTGTAAAAGAACCAAGATGAACAAGTCATGGCTCTCAGAGGACTTTTCTTCCCCTGGGTCATCCAGGGGAGGTGAAAGGCACGCGTATTTTTGAGAGTGTTTCATGCAAAGCATCTTTTTCTTTTTCAAAAGGGGGGTCAACTGATGCCAGTCAGGTGGGGTGTGTGTGGCCCAATTAGTGGAAACAAGGGAGACTGTGGTTGGAATCCCCTCGCTGTGTTTGTAAAAGAACCAAGATGAACAAGTCATGGCTCTCAGAGGACTTTTCTTCCCCTGGGTCATCCAGGGGAGGTGAAAGGCATGCGAATTTTTGAGAGTGCTTCATGCCAAGCATCTTTTTCTTTTTCAAAAGGGGGGTCAACTGATGCCAGTCAAGTGGGGTGTGTGTGGCCCAATTAGTGGAAACGAGAGAGACTGTGGTTGGAGTCCCCTCGCTGTGTTTGTAAAAGAACCAAGATGAACAAGTCATGGCTCTCAGAGGACTTTTCTTCCCCTGGGTCATCCAGGGGAGGTGAAAGGCACGCGTATTTTTGAGAGTGCTTCATGCCAAGCATCTTTTTCTTTTTCAAAAGGGGGGTCAACTGATGCCAGTCAAGTGGGGTGTGTGTGGCCCAATTAGTGGAAACAAGGGAGACTGTGGTTGGAGTCCCCTCGGTGTGTTTGTAAAAGAACCAAGATGAACAAGTCATGGTTCTCAGAGGACTTTTCTTCCCCTGGGTCATCCAGGGGAGGTGAAAGGCACGCGTATTTTTGAGAGTGCTTCATGCAAAGTATCTTTTTCTATTTCAAAAGGGGGGTCAACTGATGCCAGTCAAGTGGGATTTGTGTGGCCCAATTAGTGGCAACAAGGGAGACTGTGGTTGGAGTCCCCTCGCTGTGTTTGTAAAAGAACCAAGATGAACAAGTCATGGCTCTCAGAGGACTTTTCTTCCCCTGGGTAATCCAGAGAAGGTGAAAGGCACGCATATTTTTGGGAGTGCTTCATGCCAAGCATCTTTTTCTTTTTCAAAAGGGGGTCAACTGATGCCAGTCAAGTGGGGTGTGTGTGGCCCAATTATTGGCAACGAGGGAGACTGTGGTTGGAGTCCCCTCGCTGTGTTTGTAAAAGAACCAAGATGAACAAGTCATGGCTCTCAGAGGACTTTTCTTCCCCTGGGTCATCCAGGGGAGGTGAAAGGCACGCGTATTTTTGAGAGTGCTTCATGCCAATCATCTTTTTCTTTTTCAAAAGGGGGGTCAACTGATGCCAGTCAAGTGGGGTGTGTGTGGCCCAATTAGTGGAAACGAGGGAGACTGTGGTTGGAGTCCCCTCGCTGTGTTTGTAAAAGAACCAAGATGAACAAGTCATGGCTCTCAGAGGACTTTTCTTCCCCTGGGTCATCCAGGGGAGGTGAAAGGCACGCGTATTTTTGAGAGTGCTTCATGCAAAGCATTTTTTTCTATTTCAAAAGGGGGGTCAACTGATGCCAGTCAAGTGGGGTGTGTGTGGCCCAATTAGTGGCAACAAGGGAGACTGTGGTTGGAGTCCCCTCGCTGTGTTTGTAAAAGAACCAAGATGAACAAGTCATGGCTCTCAGAGGACTTTTCTTCTCCTGGTTCATCCAGGGGAGGTGAAAGGCACGTGTATTATTGAGAGTGCTTCATGCAAAGCATCTTTTTCTTTTTCAAAAAAGGGGTCAACTGATGCCAGTCAAGTGTGGTGTGTGTGGCCCAATTAGTGGCAACAAGGGAGACTGTGGTTGGAGTCCCCTCGCTGTGTTTGTAAAAGAACCAAGATGAACAAGTCATGGCTCTCAGAGGACTTTTCTTCCCCTGGGTCATCCAGGGGAGGTGAAAGGCACGCGTATTTTTGAGAGTGCTTCAAGCCAAGCATCTTTTTCTTTTTCAAAAGGGGGGTCAACTGATGCCAGTCAAGTGGGGTGTGTGTGGCCCAATTAGTGGAAACAAGGGAGACTTTGGTTGGAGTCCCCTCGCTGTGTTTGTAAAAGAACCAAGATGAACAAGTCATGGTTCTCAGAGGACTTTTCTTCCCCTGGGTCATCCAGGTGAGGTGAAAGGCACGCGTATTTTTGAGAGTGCTTCATGCAAAGTATCTTTTTCTATTTCAAAAGGGGGGTCAACTGATGCCAGTCAAGTGGGATTTGTGTGGCCCAATTAGTGGCAACAAGGGAGACTGTGGTTGGAGTCCCCTCGCTGTGTTTGTAAAAGAACCAAGATGAACAAGTCATGGCTCTCAGAGGACTTTTCTTCCCCTGGGTAATCCAGAGAAGGTGAAAGGCACGCGTATTTTTGGGAGTGCTTCATGCCAAGCATCTTTTTCTTTTTCAAAAGGGGGTCAACTGATGCCAGTCAAGTGGGGTGTGTGTGGCCCAATTATTGGCAACGAGGGAGACTGTGGTTGGAGTCCCCTCGCTGTGTTTGTAAAAGAACCAAGATGAACAAGTCATGGCTCTCAGAGGACTTTTCTTCCCCTGGGTCATCCAGGGGAGGTGAAAGGCACGCGTATTTTTGAGAGTGCTTCATGCCAAGCATCTTTTTCTTTTTCAAAAGGGGGGTCAACTGATGCCAGTCAAGTGGGGTGTGTGTGGCCCAATTAGTGGAAACGAGGGAGACTGTGGTTGGAGTCCCCTCGCTGTGTTTGTAAAAGAACCAAGATGAACAAGTCATGGCTCTCAGAGGACTTTTCTTCCCCTGGGTCATCCAGGGGAGGTGAAAGGCACGCGTATTTTTGAGAGTGCTTCATGCAAAGCATTTTTTTCTATTTCAAAAGGGGGGTCAACTGATGCCAGTCAAGTGGGGTGTGTGTGGCCCAATTAGTGGCAACAAGGGAGACTGTGGTTGGAGTCCCCTCGCTGTGTTTGTAAAAGAACCAAGATGAACAAGTCATGGCTATCAGAGGACTTTTCTTCCCCTGGGTCATCCAGAGGAGGTGAAAGGCACGTGTATTATTGAGAGTGCTTCATGCAAAGCATCTTTTTCTTTTTCAAAAAAGGGGTCAACTGATGCCAGTCAAGTGTGGTGTGTGTGGCCCAATTAGTGGCAACAAGGGAGACTGTGGTTGGAGTCCCCTCGCTGTGTTTGTAAAAGAACCAAGATGAACAAGTCATGGCTCTCAGAGGACTTTTCTTCCCCTGGGTCATCCAGGGGAGGTGAAAGGCACGCGTATTTTTGAGAGTGCTTCATGCCAAGCATCTTTTTCTTTTTCAAAAGGGGGGTCAACTGATCCCAGTCAAGTGGGGTGTGTGTGGCCCAATTAGTGGAAACAAGGGAGACTGTGGTTGGAGTCCCCTCGCTGTGTTTGTAAAAGAACCAAGATAAACAAGTCATGGTTCTCAGAGGACTTTTCTTCCCCTGGGTCATCCAGGGGAGGTGAAAGGCACGCGTATTTTTGAGAGTGCTTCATGCAAAGTATCTTTTTCTATTTCAAAAGGGGGGTCAACTGATGCCAGTCAAGTGGGATTTGTGTGGCCCAATTAGTGGCAACAAGGGAGACTGTGGTTGGCGTCCCCTCGCTGTGTTTGTAAAAGAACCAAGATGAACAAGTCATGGCTCTCAGAGGACTTTTCTTCCCCTGGGTAATCCAGAGAAGGTGAAAGGCACGCGTATTTTTGGGAGTGCTTCATGCCAAGCATCTTTTTCTTTTTCAAAAGGGGGTCAACTGATGCCAGTCAAGTGGGGTGTGTGTGGCCCAATTATTGGCAACGAGGGAGACTGTGGTTGGAGTCCCCTCGCTGTGTTTGTAAAAGAACCAAGATGAACAAGTCATGGCTCTCAGAGGACTTTTCTTCCCCTGGGTCATCCAGGGGAGGTGAAAGGCACGCGTATTTTTGAGAGTGCTTCATGGCAAGCATCTTTTTCTTTTTCAAAAGGGGGGACAACTGATGTCAGTCAAGTGGGGTGTGTGTGGCCCAATTAGTGGAAACGAGGGAGACTGTGGTTGGAGTCCCCTCGCTGTGTTTGTAAAAGAACCAAGATGAACAAGTCATGGCTCTCAGAGGACTTTTCATCCCCTGGGTCATCCAGGGGAGGTGAAAGGCACGCGTATTTTTGAGAGTGCTTCATGCCAAGCATCTTTTTCTTTTTCAAAAGGGGGGTTAACTGATGCTAGTCAAGTGGAGTGTGTGTAGCCCAATTAGTGGCAACGAGGGAGACTGTGGTTGGAGTCCCCTCGCTGTGTTAGTAAAAGAACCAAGATGAACAAGTCATTGCTCTCAGAGGACTTTTCTTCCCCTGGGTCATCCAGGGGAGGTGAAGGGCACGCGTATTTTTGAGAGTGCTTCATGCAAAGCATCTTTTTCTTTTTCAAAAGGGGGGTCAACTGATGCCAGTCAAGTGGGGTGTGTGTGGCCCAATTAGTGGCAACAAGGGAGACTGTGGTTGGAGTCCCCTCGCTGTGTTTGTAAAAGAACCAAGATGAACAAGTCATGGCTCTCAGAGTACTTTTCTTCCCCTGGGTCATCCAGGGGAGGTGAAAGGCACGTGTATTATTGAGAGTACTTCATGCCAAGCATCTTTTTCTTTTTCAAAAGGGGGGTCAACTGATGCCAGTCAATTGGGGGTGTGTGTGGCCCAATTAGTGGAAATGAGGAAGACTGTGGTTGGAGTCCCCTCGCTGTGTTTGTAAAAGAACCAAGATGAACAAGTCATGGCTCTCAGAGGACCTAACTTCCCCTGGGTCATCCAGGGGAGGTGAAAGGCACGCGTATTTTTGAGGGTGCTTCATGCCAAGCTTTTTTTTCTTTTTCAAAAGGGGGTCAACTGATGCCAGTCAAGTGTGGTGTGTGTGGCCCAATTAGTGGCAACAAGGGAGACTGTGGTTGGAGTCCCCTCGCTGTGTTAGTAAATGAACCAAGATGAACAAGTCATGGCTCTCAGAGGACTTTTCTTCCCCTGGGTCATCCAGGGGAGGTGAAAGGCACGCGTATTTTTGGGAGTGCTTCATGCAAAGCATCTTTTTCTTTTTCAAAAGGGGGGTCAACTGATGCCAGTCAAGTGGGGTGTGTGTGGCCCAATTAGTGGCAACAAGGGAGACTGTGGTTGGAGTCCCCTCGCTGTGTTTGTAAAAGAACCAAGATGAACAAGTCATGGCTCTCAGAGGACTTTTCTTCCCCTGGGTCATCCAGGGGAGGTGAAAGGCACGCGTATTTTTGAGAGTGCTTCATGCCAAGCATCTTTTTCTTTTTCAAAAAAGGGGTCAACTGATGCCAGTCAAGTGGGGTGTGTGTGGCCCAATTAGTGGAAACGAGGGAGACTGTGGTTGGAGTCCCCTCGCTGTGTTTGTAAAAGAACCAAGATGAACAAGTCATGGCTCTCAGAGGACTTAACTTCCCCTGGGTCATCCAGGGGAGGTGAAAGGCACGCGTATTTTTGAGGGTGCTTCATGCCAAGCATCTTTTTCTTTTTCAAAAGGGGGGTCAACTGATGCCAGTCAAGTGGGGTGTGTGTGGCCCAATTAGTGGAAACGAGGGAGACTGTGGTTGGAGTCCCCTTGCTGTGTTTGTAAAAGAACAGAGATGAACAAGTCATGGCTCTCAGAGGACCTTTCTTCCCCTGGGTCATCCAGGGGAGGTGAAAGGCACGCGTATTTTTGAGAGTGCTTCATGTCAAGCATCTTTTTCTTTTTCAAAAGGGGAGTCAACTGATGCCAGTCAAGTGGGGTGTGTGTGGCCCAATTAGTGGAAACGAGGGAGACTGTGGTTGGAGTCCCCTCGCTGTGTTTGTAAAAGAACCAAGATGAACAAGTCATGGCTCTCAGAGGACTTATCTTCCCCTGGGTCATCCAGGGGAAGTGAAAGGCACGCGTATTTTTGAGAGTGCTTCATGCCAAGCATCTTTTTCTTTTTCAAAAGGGGGGTCAACTGATGCCAGTCAAGTGGGGTGTGTGTGGCCCAATTAGTGGAAACGAGGGAGACTGTGGTTGGAGTCCCCTCGCTGTGTTTGTAAAAGAACCAAGATGAACAAGTCATGGCTCTCAGAGGACTTTTCTTCCCCTGGGTCATCCAGGGGAGGTGAAAGGCACGCGTATTTTTGAGAGTGCTTCATGTCAAGCATCTTTTTCTTTTTCAAAAGGGGTGTCAACTGATGCCAGTCAAGTGGGGTGTGTGTGGCCCAATTAGTGGAAACGAGGGAGACTGTGGTTGGAGTCCCCTCGCTGTGTTTGTAAAAGAACCAAGATGAACAAGTCATGGCTCTCAGAGGACTTTTCTTCCCCTGGGTCATCCAGGGGAGGTGAAAGGCACGCGTATTTTTGAGGGTGCTTCATGCCAAGCATCTTTTTCTTTTTCAAAAGGGGGGTCAACTGATGCCAGTCAAGTGGGGTGTGTGTGGCCCAATTAGTGGAAACGAGGGAGACTGTGGTTGGAGTCCCCTCGCTGTGTTTGTAAAAGAACCAAGATGAACAAGTCATGGCTCTCAGAGGACTTTTCTTCCCCTGGTTCATCCAGGGGAGGTGAAAGGCACGCGTATTTTTGAGAGTGCTTCATGTCAAGCATTTTTTTCTTTTTCAAAAGGGGAGTCAACTGATGCCAGTCAAATGGGTTATGTGTGGCCCAATTAGTGGAAACGAGGGAGACTGTGGTTGGAGTCCCCTTGCTGTGTTTGTAAAAGAACCAAGATGAACAAGTCATGGCTCTCAGAGGACTTTTCTTACCCTGGGTTATCCAGGGGAGGTGAAAGGCACGCGTATTTTTGAGAGTGCTTCATGCCAAGCATCTTTTTCTTTTTCAAAAGGGGGGTCAACTGATGCCAGTCAAGTGGGGTGTGTGTGACCCAATTAGTGGACACGAGGGAGACTGTGGTTGGAGTCCCCTCGCAGTGTTTGCAAAAGAAGCAAGATGAACAAGTCATGGCTCTCAGAGGACTTTTCTTCCCCTGGCTCATCCAGGGGAGGTGAAAGGCACGCGTATTTTTGAGAGTGCTTCATGAAAAGCATCTTTTTCTTTTTGAAAAGGGGGGTCAACTGATGCCAGTCAAGTGGGGTGTGTGTGGCCCAATTAGTGGAAACGAGGGAGACTGTGGTTGGAGTCCCCTCGCTGTGTTTGTAAAAGAACCAAGATGAACAAGTCATGGCTCTCAGAGGACTTTTCTTCCCCTGGGTCATCCAGGGGAGGTGAAAGGCACGCGTATTTTTGAGAGTGCTTCATGTCAAGCATCTTTTTCTTTTTCAAAAGGGGAGTCAACTGATGCCAGTCAAGTGGGGTGTGTGTGGCCCAATTAGTGGAAACGAGGGAGACTGTGGTTGGAGTCCCCTCGCTGTGTTTGTAAAAGAACCAAGATGAACAAGTCATGGCTCTCAGAGGACTTATCTTCCCCTGGGTCATCCAGGGGAAGTGAAAGGCACGCGTATTTTTGAGAGTGCTTCATGCCAAGCATCTTTTTCTTTTTCAAAAGGGGGGTCAACTGATGCCAGTCAAGTGGGGTGTGTGTGGCCCAATTAGTGGAAACGAGGGAGACTGTGGTTGGAGTCCCCTCGCTGTGTTTGTAAAAGAACCAAGATGAACAAGTCATGGCTCTCAGAGGACTTTTCTTCCCCTGGGTCATCCAGGGGAGGTGAAAGGCACGCGTATTTTTGAGAGTGCTTCATGTCAAGCATCTTTTTCTTTTTCAAAAGGGGTGTCAACTGATGCCAGTCAAGTGGGGTGTGTGTGGCCCAATTAGTGGAAACGAGGGAGACTGTGGTTGGAGTACCCTCGCTGTGTTTGTAAAAGAACCAAGATGAACAAGTCATGGCTCTCAGAGGACTTATCTTTCCCTGGGTCATCCAGGGGAGGTGAAAGGCATGCGTATTTTTGAGAGTGCTTCATGCCAAGCATCTTTTTCTTTTTCAAAAGGGGGGTCAACTGATGCCAGTCAAGTGGGGTGTGTGTGGCCCAATTAGTGGAAACGAGGGAGACTGTGGTTGGAGTCCCCTGGCTGTGTTTGTAAAAGAACCAAGATGAACAAGTCATGGCTCTCAGAGGACTTAACTTCCCCTGGGTCATCCAGGGGAGGTGAAAGGCACGCGTATTTTTGAGGGTGCTTCATGCCAAGCATCTTTTTCTTTTTCAAAAGGGGGGTCAACTGATGCCAGTCAAGTGGGGTGTGTGTGGCCCAATTAGTTGAAACGAGGGAGACTGTGGTTGGAGTCCCGTCGCTGTGTTTGTAAAAGAACCAAGATGAACAAGTCATGGCTCTCAGAGGACTTTTCTTCCCCTGGCTCATTCAGGGGAGGTGAAAGGCACGCGTATTTTTGAGAGTGCTTCATGCAAAGCATCTTTTTCTTTTTCAAAAGGGGGGTCAACTGATGCCAGTCAAGTGGGGTGTGTGTGGCCCAATTAGTGGAAACGAGGGAGACTGTGGTTGGAGTCCCCTCGCTGTGTTTGTAAAAGAACCAAGATGAACAAGTCATGGCTCTCAGAGGACTTTTCTTCCCCTGGGTCATCCAGGGGAGGTGAAAGGCACGCGTATTTTTGAGAGTGCTTCATGTCAAGCATCTTTTTCTTTTTCAAAAGGGGAGTCAACTGATGCCAGTCAAGTGGGGGGTGTGTGGCCCAATTAGTGGAAACGAGGGAGACTGTGGTTGGAGTCCCCTCGCTGTGTTTGTAAAAGAACCAAGATGAACAAGTCATGGCTCTCAGAGGACTTATCTTCCCCTGGGTCATCCAGGGGAGGTGAAAGGCACGCGTATTTTTGAGAGTGCTTCATGCCAAGCATCTTTTTCTTTTTCAAAAGGGGGGTCAACTGATGCCAGTCAAGTGGGGTGTGTGTGGCCCAATTAGTGGAAACGAGGGAGACTGTGGTTGGAGTCCCGTCGCTGTGTTTGTAAAAGAACCAAGATGAACAAGTCATGGCTCTCAGAGGACTTTTCTTCCCCTGGGTCATCCAGGGGAGGTGAAAGGCACGCGTATTTTTGAGAGTGCTTCATGCCAAGCATCTTTTTCTTTTTCAAAAGGGGGGTCAACTGATGCCAGTCAAGTGGGGTGTGTGTGGCCCAATTAGTGGAAACGAGGGAGACTGTGGTTGGAGTCCCGTCGCTGTGTTTGTAAAAGAACCAAGATGAACAAGTCATGGCTCTCAGAGGACTTTTCTTCCCCTGGGTCATCCAGGGGAGGTGAAAGGCACGCGTATTTTTCAGGGCGCTTCATGCCAAGCATCTTTTTCTTTTTCAAAAGGGGGGTCAACTGATGCCAGTCAAGTGGGGTGTGTGTGGCCCAATTAGTGGAAACGAGGGAGACTGTGGTTTGAGTCCCGTCGCTGTGTTTGTAAAAGAACCAAGATGAACAAGTCATGGCTCTCAGAGGACTTTGCTTCCCCTGGGTCATCCAGGGGAGGTGAAAGGCACGCTTATTTTTGAGAGTGCTTCATGCCAAGCATCTTTTTCTTTTTCAAAAGTGGGGTAAACTGATGCCAGTCAAGTGGGGTGTGTGTGGCCCAATTAGTGGAAACAAGGGAAACTGTGGTTGGAGTCCCCTCGCTGTGTTTGTAAAAGAACCAAGATGAACAAGTCATGGCTCTCAGAGGACTTTTCTTCCCCTGGTTCATCCAGGGGAGGTGAAAGGCACGCGTATTTTTGAGAGTGCTTCATGCCAAGCATCTTTTTCTTTTTCAAAAGGGGGGTCAACTGATGCCAGTCAAGTGGGGTGTGTGTGGCCCAATTAGTGGAAACGAGGGAGACTGTGGTTGGAGTCCCCTCGCTGTGTTTGTAAAAGAACCAAGATGAACAAGTCATGGCTCTCAGAGGACTTTTCTTCCCCTGGCTCATCCAGGGGAGGTGAAAGGCACGCGTATTTTTGAGAGTGCTTCATGCAAAGCATCTTTTTCTTTTTCAAAAGGGGGGTCAACTGATGCCAGTCAAGTGGGGTGTGTGTGGCCCAATTAGTGGAAACGAGGGAGACTGTGGTTGGAGTCCCCTCGCTGTGTTTGTAAAAGAACCAAGATGAACAAGTCATGGTTCTCAGAGGACTTTTCTTCCCCTGGGTCATCCAGGGGAGGTGAAAGGCACGCGTATTTTTGAGAGTGCTTCATGCAAAGTATCTTTTTCTTTTTCAAAAGGGGGTCAACTGATGCCAGTCAAGTGGGATTTGTGTGGCCCAATTAGTGGCAACAAGGGAGACTGTGGTTGGCGTCCCCTCGCTGTGTTTGTAAAAGAACCAAGATGAACAAGTCATGGCTCTCAGAGGACTTTTCTTCCCCTGGGTAATCCAGAGAAGGTGAAAGGCACGCGTATTTTTGGGAGTGCTTCATGCCAAGCATCTTTTTCTTTTTCAAAAGGGGGTCAACTGATGCCAGTCAAGTGGGGTGTGTGTGGCCCAATTATTGGCAACGAGGGAGACTGTGGTTGGAGTCCCCTCGCTGTGTTTGTAAAAGAACCAAGATGAACAAGTCATGGCTCTCAGAGGACTTTTCTTCCCCTGGGTCATCCAGGGGAGGTGAAAGGCACGCGTATTTTTGAGAGTGCTTCATGGCAAGCATCTTTTTCTTTTTCAAAAGGGGGGACAACTGATGTCAGTGAAGTGGGGTGTGTGTGGCCCAATTAGTGGAAACGAGGGAGACTGTGGTTGGAGTCCCCTCGCTGTGTTTGTAAAAGAACCAAGATGAACAAGTCATGGCTCTCAGAGGACTTTTCATCCCCTGGGTCATCCAGGGGAGGTGAAAGGCACGCGTATTTTTGAGAGTGCTTCATGCCAAGCATCTTTTTCTTTTTCAAAAGGGGGGTTAACTGATGCTAGTCAAGTGGAGTGTGTGTAGCCCAATTAGTGGCAACGAGGGAGACTGTGGTTGGAGTCCCCTCGCTGTGTTAGTAAAAGAACCAAGATGAACAAGTCATTGCTCTCAGAGGACTTTTCTTCCCCTGGGTCATCCAGGGGAGGTGAAGGGCACGCGTATTTTTGAGAGTGCTTCATGCAAAGCATCTTTTTCTTTTTCAAAAGGGGGGTCAACTGATGCCAGTCAAGTGGGGTGTGTGTGGCCCAATTAGTGGCAACAAGGGAGACTGTGGTTGGAGTCCCCTCGCTGTGTTTGTAAAAGAACCAAGATGAACAAGTCATGGCTCTCAGAGTACTTTTCTTCCCCTGGGTCATCCAGGGGAGGTGAAAGGCACGTGTATTATTGAGAGTACTTCATGCCAAGCATCTTTTTCTTTTTCAAAAGGGGGGTCAACTGATGCCAGTCAATTGGGGGTGTGTGTGGCCCAATTAGTGGAAATGAGGAAGACTGTGGTTGGAGTCCCCTCGCTGTGTTTGTAAAAGAACCAAGATGAACAAGTCATGGCTCTCAGAGGACCTAACTTCCCCTGGGTCATCCAGGGGAGGTGAAAGGCACGCGTATTTTTGAGGGTGCTTCATGCCAAGCTTTTTTTTCTTTTTCAAAAGGGGGTCAACTGATGCCAGTCAAGTGTGGTGTGTGTGGCCCAATTAGTGGCAACAAGGGAGACTGTGGTTGGAGTCCCCTCGCTGTGTTAGTAAATGAACCAAGATGAACAAGTCATGGCTCTCAGAGGACTTTTCTTCCCCTGGGTCATCCAGGGGAGGTGAAAGGCACGCGTATTTTTGGGAGTGCTTCATGCAAAGCATCTTTTTCTTTTTCAAAAGGGGGGTCAACTGATGCCAGTCAAGTGGGGTGTGTGTGGCCCAATTAGTGGCAACAAGGGAGACTGTGGTTGGAGTCCCCTCGCTGTGTTTGTAAAAGAACCAAGATGAACAAGTCATGGCTCTCAGAGGACTTTTCTTCCCCTGGGTCATCCAGGGGAGGTGAAAGGCACGCGTATTTTTGAGAGTGCTTCATGCCAAGCATCTTTTTCTTTTTCAAAAAAGGGGTCAACTGATGCCAGTCAAGTGGGGTGTGTGTGGCCCAATTAGTGGAAACGAGGGAGACTGTGGTTGGAGTCCCCTCGCTGTGTTTGTAAAAGAACCAAGATGAACAAGTCATGGCTCTCAGAGGACTTAACTTCCCCTGGGTCATCCAGGGGAGGTGAAAGGCACGCGTATTTTTGAGGGTGCTTCATGCCAAGCATCTTTTTCTTTTTCAAAAGGGGGGTCAACTGATGCCAGTCAAGTGGGGTGTGTGTGGCCCAATTAGTGGAAACGAGGGAGACTGTGGTTGGAGTCCCCTCGCTGTGTTTGTAAAAGAACAGAGATGAACAAGTCATGGCTCTCAGAGGACCTTTCTTCCCCTGGGTCATCCAGGGGAGGTGAAAGGCACGCGTATTTTTGAGAGTGCTTCATGTCAAGCATCTTTTTCTTTTTCAAAAGGGGAGTCAACTGATGCCAGTCAAGTGGGGTGTGTGTGGCCCAATTAGTGGAAACGAGGGAGACTGTGGTTGGAGTCCCCTCGCTGTGTTTGTAAAAGAACCAAGATGAACAAGTCATGGCTCTCAGAGGACTTATCTTCCCCTGGGTCATCCAGGGGAAGTGAAAGGCACGCGTATTTTTGAGAGTGCTTCATGCCAAGCATCTTTTTCTTTTTCAAAAGGGGGGTCAACTGATGCCAGTCAAGTGGGGTGTGTGTGGCCCAATTAGTGGAAACGAGGGAGACTGTGGTTGGAGTCCCCTCGCTGTGTTTGTAAAAGAACCAAGATGAACAAGTCATGGCTCTCAGAGGACTTTTCTTCCCCTGGGTCATCCAGGGGAGGTGAAAGGCACGCGTATTTTTGAGAGTGCTTCATGTCAAGCATCTTTTTCTTTTTCAAAAGGGGTGTCAACTGATGCCAGTCAAGTGGGGTGTGTGTGGCCCAATTAGTGGAAACGAGGGAGACTGTGGTTGGAGTCCCCTCGCTGTGTTTGTAAAAGAACCAAGATGAACAAGTCATGGCTCTCAGAGGACTTTTCTTCCCCTGGGTCATCCAGGGGAGGTGAAAGGCACGCGTATTTTTGAGGGTGCTTCATGCCAAGCATCTTTTTCTTTTTCAAAAGGGGGGTCAACTGATGCCAGTCAAGTGGGGTGTGTGTGGCCCAATTAGTGGAAACGAGGGAGACTGTGGTTGGAGTCCCCTCGCTGTGTTTGTAAAAGAACCAAGATGAACAAGTCATGGCTCTCAGAGGACTTTTCTTCCCCTGGTTCATCCAGGGGAGGTGAAAGGCACGCGTATTTTTGAGAGTGCTTCATGTCAAGCATTTTTTTCTTTTTCAAAAGGGGAGTCAACTGATGCCAGTCAAATGGGGTATGTGTGGCCCAATTAGTGGAAACGAGGGAGACTGTGGTTGGAGTCCCCTTGCTGTGTTTGTAAAAGAACCAAGATGAACAAGTCATGGCTCTCAGAGGACTTTTCTTACCCTGGGTTATCCAGGGGAGGTGAAAGGCACGCGTATTTTTGAGAGTGCTTCATGCCAAGCATCTTTTTCTTTTTCAAAAGGGGGGTCAACTGATGCCAGTCAAGTGGGGTGTGTGTGACCCAATTAGTGGACACGAGGGAGACTGTGGTTGGAGTCCCCTCGCTGTGTTTGCAAAAGAAGCAAGATGAACAAGTCATGGCTCTCAGAGGACTTTTCTTCCCCTGGCTCATCCAGGGGAGGTGAAAGGCACGCGTATTTTTGAGAGTGCTTCATGAAAAGCATCTTTTTCTTTTTGAAAAGGGGGGTCAACTGATGCCAGTCAAGTGGGGTGTGTGTGGCCCAATTAGTGGAAACGAGGGAGACTGTGGTTGGAGTCCCCTCGCTGTGTTTGTAAAAGAACCAAGATGAACAAGTCATGGCTCTCAGAGGACTTTTCTTCCCCTGGGTCATCCAGGGGAGGTGAAAGGCACGCGTATTTTTGAGAGTGCTTCATGTCAAGCATCTTTTTCTTTTTCAAAAGGGGAGTCAACTGATGCCAGTCAAGTGGGGTGTGTGTGGCCCAATTAGTGGAAACGAGGGAGACTGTGGTTGGAGTCCCCTCGCTGTGTTTGTAAAAGAACCAAGATGAACAAGTCATGGCTCTCAGAGGACTTATCTTCCCCTGGGTCATCCAGGGGAAGTGAAAGGCACGCGTATTTTTGAGAGTGCTTCATGCCAAGCATCTTTTTCTTTTTCAAAAGGGGGGTCAACTGATGCCAGTCAAGTGGGGTGTGTGTGGCCCAATTAGTGGAAACGAGGGAGACTGTGGTTGGAGTCCCCTCGCTGTGTTTGTAAAAGAACCAAGATGAACAAGTCATGGCTCTCAGAGGACTTTTCTTCCCCTGGGTCATCCAGGGGAGGTGAAAGGCACGCGTATTTTTGAGAGTGCTTCATGTCAAGCATCTTTTTCTTTTTCAAAAGGGGTGTCAACTGATGCCAGTCAAGTGGGGTGTGTGTGGCCCAATTAGTGGAAACGAGGGAGACTGTGGTTGGAGTACCCTCGCTGTGTTTGTAAAAGAACCAAGATGAACAAGTCATGGCTCTCAGAGGACTTATCTTTCCCTGGGTCATCCAGGGGAGGTGAAAGGCATGCGTATTTTTGAGAGTGCTTCATGCCAAGCATCTTTTTCTTTTTCAAAAGGGGGGTCAACTGATGCCAGTCAAGTGGGGTGTGTGTGGCCCAATTAGTGGAAACGAGGGAGACTGTGGTTGGAGTCCCCTGGCTGTGTTTGTAAAAGAACCAAGATGAACAAGTCATGGCTCTCAGAGGACTTAACTTCCCCTGGGTCATCCAGGGGAGGTGAAAGGCACGCGTATTTTTGAGGGTGCTTCATGCCAAGCATCTTTTTCTTTTTCAAAAGGGGGGTCAACTGATGCCAGTCAAGTGGGGTGTGTGTGGCCCAATTAGTTGAAACGAGGGAGACTGTGGTTGGAGTCCCGTCGCTGTGTTTGTAAAAGAACCAAGATGAACAAGTCATGGCTCTCAGAGGACTTTTCTTCCCCTGGCTCATTCAGGGGAGGTGAAAGGCACGCGTATTTTTGAGAGTGCTTCATGCAAAGCATCTTTTTCTTTTTCAAAAGGGGGGTCAACTGATGCCAGTCAAGTGGGGTGTGTGTGGCCCAATTAGTGGAAACGAGGGAGACTGTGGTTGGAGTCCCCTCGCTGTGTTTGTAAAAGAACCAAGATGAACAAGTCATGGCTCTCAGAGGACTTTTCTTCCCCTGGGTCATCCAGGGGAGGTGAAAGGCACGCGTATTTTTGAGAGTGCTTCATGTCAAGCATCTTTTTCTTTTTCAAAAGGGGAGTCAACTGATGCCAGTCAAGTGGGGGGTGTGTGGCCCAATTAGTGGAAACGAGGGAGACTGTGGTTGGAGTCCCCTCGCTGTGTTTGTAAAAGAACCAAGATGAACAAGTCATGGCTCTCAGAGGACTTATCTTCCCCTGGGTCATCCAGGGGAGGTGAAAGGCACGCGTATTTTTGAGAGTGCTTCATGCCAAGCATCTTTTTCTTTTTCAAAAGGGGGGTCAACTGATGCCAGTCAAGTGGGGTGTGTGTGGCCCAATTAGTGGAAACGAGGGAGACTGTGGTTGGAGTCCCGTCGCTGTGTTTGTAAAAGAACCAAGATGAACAAGTCATGGCTCTCAGAGGACTTTTCTTCCCCTGGGTCATCCAGGGGAGGTGAAAGGCACGCGTATTTTTGAGAGTGCTTCATGCCAAGCATCTTTTTCTTTTTCAAAAGGGGGGTCAACTGATGCCAGTCAAGTGGGGTGTGTGTGGCCCAATTAGTGGAAACGAGGGAGACTGTGGTTGGAGTCCCGTCGCTGTGTTTGTAAAAGAACCAAGATGAACAAGTCATGGCTCTCAGAGGACTTTTCTTCCCCTGGGTCATCCAGGGGAGGTGAAAGGCACGCGTATTTTTCAGGGCGCTTCATGCCAAGCATCTTTTTCTTTTTCAAAAGGGGGGTCAACTGATGCCAGTCAAGTGGGGTGTGTGTGGCCCAATTAGTGGAAACGAGGGAGACTGTGGTTTGAGTCCCGTCGCTGTGTTTGTAAAAGAACCAAGATGAACAAGTCATGGCTCTCAGAGGACTTTGCTTCCCCTGGGTCATCCAGGGGAGGTGAAAGGCACGCTTATTTTTGAGAGTGCTTCATGCCAAGCATCTTTTTCTTTTTCAAAAGTGGGGTAAACTGATGCCAGTCAAGTGGGGTGTGTGTGGCCCAATTAGTGGAAACAAGGGAAACTGTGGTTGGAGTCCCCTCGCTGTGTTTGTAAAAGAACCAAGATGAACAAGTCATGGCTCTCAGAGGACTTTTCTTCCCCTGGTTCATCCAGGGGAGGTGAAAGGCACGCGTATTTTTGAGAGTGCTTCATGCCAAGCATCTTTTTCTTTTTCAAAAGGGGGGTCAACTGATGCCAGTCAAGTGGGGTGTGTGTGGCCCAATTAGTGGAAACGAGGGAGACTGTGGTTGGAGTCCCCTCGCTGTGTTTGTAAAAGAACCAAGATGAACAAGTCATGGCTCTCAGAGGACTTTTCTTCCCCTGGGTCATCCAGGGGAGGTGAAAGGCATGCGTATTTTTGAGAGTGCTTCATGTCAAGCATCTTTTTCTTTTTCAAAAGGGGAGTCAACTGATGCCAGTCAAGTGGGGTGTGTGTGGCCCAATTAGTGGAAACGAGGGAGTCTGTGGTTGGAGTCCCCTCGCTGTGTTTGTAAAAGAACCAAGATGAACAAGTCATGGCTCTCAGAGGACTTATCTTCCCCTGGGTCATCCAGGGGAGGTGAAAGGCACGCGTATTTTTGAGAGTGCTTCATGCCAAGCATCTTTTTCTTTTTCAAAAGGGGGGTCAACTGATGCCAGTCAAGTGGGGTGTGTGTGGCCCAATTAGTGGAAACGAGGGAGACTGTGGTTGGAGTCCCATCGCTGTGTTTGTAAAAGAACCAAGATGAACAAGTCATGGCTCTCAGAGGACTTTTCTTCCCCTGGGTCATCCAGGGGAGGTGAAAGGCACGCGTATTTTTGAGAGTGCTTCATGCCAAGCATCTTTTTCTTTTTCAAAAGGGGGGTCAACTGATGCCAGTCAAGTGGGGTGTGTGTGGCCCAATTAGTGGAAACGAGGGAGACTGTGGTTGGAGTCCCGTCGCTGTGTTTGTAAAAGAACCAAGATGAACAAGTCATGGCTCTCAGAGGACTTTTCTTCCCCTGGGTCATCCAGGGGAGGTGAAAGGCTCGCGTATTTTTGAGGGCGCTTCATGCCAAGAATCTTTTTCTTTTTCAAAAGGGGGGTCAACTGATGCCAGTCAAGTGGGGTGTGTGTGGCCCAATTAGTGGAAACGAGGGAGACTGTGGTTGGAGTCCCGTCGCTGTGTTTGTAAAAGAACCAAGATGAACAAGTCATGGCTCTCAGAGGACTTTGCTTCCCCTGGGTCATCCAGGGGAGGTGAAAGGCACGCGTATTTTTGAGAGTGCTTCATGCCAAGCATCTTTTTCTTTTTCAAAAGGGGGGTCAACTGATGCCAGTCAAGTGGGGTGTGTGTGGCCCAATTAGTGGAAACAAGGGAAACTGTGGTTGGAGTCCCCTCGCTGTGTTTGAAAAAGAACCAAGATGAACAAGTCATGGCTCTCAGAGGACTTTTCTTCCCCTGGGTCATCCAGGGGAGGTGAAAGGCACGCGTATTTTTGAGAGTGCTTCATGCCAAGCATCTTTTTCTTTTTCTAAAGGGGGGTCAACTGATGCCAGTCAAGTGGGGTGTGTGTGGCCCAATTAGTGGAAACGAGGGAGACTGTGGTTGGAGTCCCCTCGCTGTGTTTGTAAAAGAACCAAGATGAACAAGTCATGGCTCTCAGAGGACTTTTCTTCCCCTGGGTCATCGAGGGGAGGTGAAAGGCACGCGTATTTTTGAGAGTGCTTCATGCCAAGCATCTTTTTCTTTTTCAAAAGGGGGGTCAACTGATGCTAGTCAAGTGGGGTGTGTGTGGCCCAATTAGTGGAATCGAGGGAGACTGTGGTTGGAGTCCCCTCGCTGTGTTTGTAAAAGAACCAAGATGAACAAGTCATGGCTCTCAGAGGACTTTTCTTCCCCTGGGTCATCCAGGGGAGGTGAAAGGCACGCAAATTTTTGAGAGTGCTTCATGCCAAGCATCTTTTTCTTTTTCAAAAGGGGGGTCAACTGATGCCAGTCAAGTAAGGTGTGTGTGGCCCAATTAGTGGAAACGAGGGAGACTGTGGTTGGAGTCCTCTCACTGTGTTTGTAAAAGAACCAAGATGAACAAGTCATGGCTCTCAGAGGACTTTTCTTCCCCTGGGTCATCCAGGGGATGTGAAAGGCACGCGTATTTTTGAGAGTGCTTCATGCCAAGCATCTTTTTCTTTTTCAAAAGGGGGGTCAACTGATGCCAGTCAAGTAAGGTGTGTGTGGCCCAATTAGTGGAAACGAGGGAGACTGTGGTTGGAGTCCCCTCGCTGTGTTTGTAAAAGAACCAAGATGAACAAGTCATGGCTCTCAGAGGACTTTTCTTCCCCTGGTTCATCCAGGGGAGGTGAAAGGCACGTGTATTTTTGAGAGTGCTTCATGCCAAGCATCTTTTTCTTTTTCAAAAGGGGGGTCAACTGATGCCAGTCAAGTGGGGTGTGTGTGGCCTAATTAGTGGAAACGAGGGAGACTGTGGTTGGAGTCCCATTGCTGTGTTTGTAAAAGAACCAAGATGAACAAGTCATGGCTCTCAGAGGACTTTTCTTCCCCTGGGTCATCCAGGGGAGGTGAAAGGCACGCGTATTTTTGAGAGTGCTTCATGCCAAGCATCTTTTTCTTTTTCAAAAGGGGGGTCAACTGATGCCAGTCAAGTGGGGTGTGTGTGGCCCAATTAGTGGAAACGAGGGAGACTGTGGCTGGAGTCCACTCGCTGTGTTTGTAAAAGAACCAAGATGAACAAGTCATGGCTCTCAGAGGACTTTTCTTCCCCTGGGTCATCCAGGGGAGGTGAAAGGCACGCGTATTTTTGAGAGTGCTTCATGCAAAGCATCTTTTTCTTTTTCAAAAGGGAGGGTCAACTGATGCCAGTCAAGTGCGGTGTGTGTGGCCCAATTAGTGGAAACGAGGGAGACTGTGGTTGGTGTCCCCTCGCTGTGTTTGTAAAAGAACCAAGATGAACAAGTCATGGCTCTCAGAGGAGTTTTCTTCCCCTGGGTCATCCAGGGGAGGTGAAAGGCACGCGTATTTTTGAGAGTGCTTCATGTCAAGCATCTTTTTCGTTTTCAAAAGGGGAGTCAACTGATGCCAGTCAAGTGGGCTGTGTGTGGCCCAATTAGTGGAAATGAGGGAGACTGTGGTTGGAGTCCCCTCGCTGTGTTTGTAAAAGAACCAAGATGAACAAGTCATGGCTCTCAGAGGACTTAACTTCCCCTGGGTCATCCAGGGGAGGTGAAAGGCACGCGTATTTTTGAGGGTGCTTCATGCCAAGCATCTTTTTCTTTTTCAAAAAGGGGGTCAACTGATGCCAGTCAAGTGAATTGTGTGTGGCCCAATTAGTGGAAACGAGGGAGACTGTGGTTGGAGTCCCCTCGCTGTGTTTGTAAAAGAACCAAGATGAACAAGTCATGGCTCTCAGAGGACTTTTCTTCCCCTGGGTCATCCAGGGGAGGTGAAAGCACGCTATTTTTGAGAGTGCTTCATGCTAAGCATCTTTTTCTTTTTCAAAAGGGGGGTCAACTGATGCCAGTCAAGTGGGGTGTGTGTGGCCCAATTAGTGGAAACGAGGGAGACTGTGGTTGGAGTCCCCTTGCTGTGTTTGTAAAAGAACCAAGATGAACAAGTCATGGCTCTCAGAGGACTTTTTTTCCCCTGGGTCATCCAAAGGAAGGTGAAAGGCACGCGTATTTTTGAGAGTGCTTCATGCCAAGCATCTTTTTCGTTTTCAAAAGGGGAGTCAACTGATGCCAGTCAAGTAAGGTGTGTGTGGCCCAATTAGTGGAAATGAGGGAGACTGTGGTTGGAGTCCCCTCGCTGTGTTTGTAAAAGAACCAAGATGAACAAGTCATGGCTCTTGGAGGACTTTTCTTCCCCTGGGTCATCCAGGGGAGGTGAAAGGCACGCGTATTTTTGAGAGTGCTTTATGCCAAGCATCTTTTTCTTTTTCAAAAAGGGGGTCAACTGATGCCAGTCAAGTGAAGTGTGTGTGGCCCAATTAGTGGAAACGAGGGAGACTGTGGTTGGAGTCCCCTCGCTGTGTTTGTAAAAGAACCAAGATGAACAAGTCATGGCTCTCAGAGGACTTTTTTTCCCCTGGGTCATCCAGGGGAGGTGAAAGGCAAACGTATTTTTGAGAGTGCTTCATGTCAAGCATCTTTTTCGTTTTCAAAAGGGGAGTCAACTGATGCCAGTCAAGTGGGGTGTGTGTGGCCCAATTAGTGGAAATGAGGGAGACTGTGGTTGGAGTCCCCTCGCTGTGTTTGTAAAAGAACCAAGATGAACAAGTCATGGCTCTTGGAGGACTTTTCTTCCCCTGGGTCATCCAGGGGAGGTGAAAGGCACGCGTATTTTTGAGAGTGCTTCATGCCAAGCATCTTTTTCTTTTTCAAAAGGGGGGTCAACTGATGCCAGTCAAGTGGGGTGTGTGTGGCCCAATTAGTGGAAACGAGGGAGACTGTGGTTGGAGTCCCCTCGCTGTGTTTGTAAAAGAACCAAGATGAACAAGTTATGGCTCTCAGAGGACTTTTCTTCCCCTGGGTCATCCAGGGGAGGTGAAAGGCACGCGTATTTTTGAGGGTGCTTCATGCCAAGCATCTTTTTCTTTTTCAAAAAGGGGGTCAACTGATGCCAGTCAAGTGAAGTGTGTGTGGCCCAATTAGTGGAAACGAGGGAGACTGTGGTTGGAGTCCCCTCGCTGTGTTTGTAAAAGAACCAAGATGAACAAGTCATGGCTCTCAGAAGACTTTTCTTCCCCTGGGTCATCCAGGGGAGGTGAAAGCACGCGTATTTTTGAGAGTGCTTCATGCTAAGCATCTTTTTCTTTTTCAAAAGGGGGGTCAACTGATGTCAGTCAAGTGGGGTGTGTGTGGCCCAATTAGTGGAAACGAGGGAGACTGTGGTTGGAGTCCCCTTGCTGTGTTTGTAAAAGAACCAAGATGAACAAGTCATGGCTCTCAGAGGACTTTTTTTCCCCGGGGTCATCCAGGGGAGGTGAACAGCACGCGAATTTTTGAGAGTGCTTCATTCCAAGCATCTTTTTCTTTTTCAAAAGGGGGGTCAACTGATGCCAGTCAAGTGGGGTGTGTGTGGCCCAATTAGTGGAAACGAGGGAGACTGTGGTTGGAGTCCCCTCGCTGTGTTTGTAAAAGAACCAAGATGAACAAGTAATGACTCTCAGAGGACTTTTCTTCCCCTGGGTCATCCAGGGGAGGTGAAAGGCACGCGTATTTTTGAGAGTGCTTCATGTCAAGCATCTTTTTCGTTTTCAAAAGGGGAGTCAACTGATGCCAGTCAAGTGGGGTGTGTGTGGCCCAATTAGTGGAAATGAGGGAGACTGTGGTTGGAGTCCCCTCGCTGTGTTTGTAAAAGAACCAAGATGAACAAGTCATGGCTCTCAGAGGACTTAACTTCCCCTGGGTCATCCAGGGGAGGTGAAAGGCACGCGTATTTTTGAGGGTGCTTCATGCCAAGCATCTTTTTCTTTTTCAAAAAGGGGGTCAACTGATGCCAGTCAAGTGAATTGTGTGTGGCCCAATTAGTGGAAACGAGGGAGACTGTGGTTGGAGTCCCCTCGCTGTGTTTGTAAAAGAACCAAGATGAACAAGTCATGGCTCTCAGAGGACTTTTCTTCCCCTGGGTCATCCAGGGGAGGTGAAAGCACGCTATTTTTGAGAGTGCTTCATGCTAAGCATCTTTTTCTTTTTCAAAAGGGGGGTCAACTGATGCCAGTCAAGTGGGGTGTGTGTGGCCCAATTAGTGGAAACGAGGGAGACTGTGGTTGGAGTCCCCTTGCTGTGTTTGTAAAAGAACCAAGATGAACAAGTCATGGCTCTCAGAGGACTTTTTTTCCCCGGGGTCATCCAGGGGAGGTGAAAGGCACGCGAATTTTTGAGAGTGCTTCATGCCAAGCATCTTTTTCTTTTTCAAAAGGGAGGTCAACTGATGCCAGTCAAGTGGGGTGTGTGTGGCCCAATTAGTGGAAACGAGGGAGACTGTGGTTGGAGTCCCCTCGCTGTGTTTGTAAAAGAACCAAGATGAACAAGTCATGGCTCTCAGAGGACTTTTTTTCCCCTGGGTCATCCAAAGGAAGGTGAAAGGCACGCGTATTTTTGAGAGTGCTTCATGCCAAGCATCTTTTTCGTTTTCAAAAGGGGAGTCAACTGATGCCAGTCAAGTAAGGTGTGTGTGGCCCAATTAGTGGAAATGAGGGAGACTGTGGTTGGAGTCCCCTCGCTGTGTTTGTAAAAGAACCAAGATGAACAAGTCATGGCTCTTGGAGGACTTTTCTTCCCCTGGGTCATCCAGGGGAGGTGAAAGGCAAACGTATTTTTGAGAGTGCTTCTTGTCAAGCATCTTTTTCGTTTTCAAAAGGGGAGTCAACTGATGCCAGTCAAGTGGGGTGTGTGTGGCCCAATTAGTGGAAATGAGGGAGACTGTGGTTGGAGTCCCCTCGCTGTGTTTGTAAAAGAACCAAGATGAACAAGTCATGGCTCTTGGAGGACTTTTCTTCCCCTGGGTCATCCAGGGGAGGTGAAAGGCACGCGTATTTTTGAGAGTGCTTCATGCCAAGCATCTTTTTCTTTTTCAAAAGGGGGGTCAACTGATGCCAGTCAAGTGGGGTGTGTGTGGCCCAATTAGTGGAAACGAGGGAGACTGTGGTTGGAGTCCCCTCGCTGTGTTTGTAAAAGAACCAAGATGAACAAGTTATGGCTCTCAGAGGACTTTTCTTCCCCTGGGTCATCCAGGGGAGGTGAAAGGCACGCGTATTTTTGAGGGTGCTTCATGCCAAGCATCTTTTTCTTTTTCAAAAAGGGGGTCAACTGATGCCAGTCAAGTGAAGTGTGTGTGGCCCAATTAGTGGAAACGAGGGAGACTGTGGTTGGAGTCCCCTCGCTGTGTTTGTAAAAGAACCAAGATGAACAAGTCATGGCTCTCAGAAGACTTTTCTTCCCCTGGGTCATCCAGGGGAGGTGAAAGCACGCGTATTTTTGAGAGTGCTTCATGCTAAGCATCTTTTTCTTTTTCAAAAGGGGGGTCAACTGATGTCAGTCAAGTGGGGTGTGTGTGGCCCAATTAGTGGAAACGAGGGAGACTGTGGTTGGAGTCCCCTTGCTGTGTTTGTAAAAGAACCAAGATGAACAAGTCATGGCTCTCAGAGGACTTTTTTTCCCCGGGGTCATCCAGGGGAGGTGAAAGGCACGCGAATTTTTGAGAGTGCTTCATGCCAAGCATCTTTTTCTTTTTCAAAAGGGGGGTCAACTGATGCCAGTCAAGTGGGGTGTGTGTGGCCCAATTAGTGGAAACGAGGGAGACTGTGGTTGGAGTCCCCTCGCTGTGTTTGTAAAAGAACCAAGATGAACAAGTAATGGCTCTCAGAGGACTTTTCTTCCCCTGGGTCATCCAGGGGAGGTGAAAGGCACGCGTATTTTTGAGAGTGCTTCATGCCAAGCACCTTTTTCTTTTTCAAAATGGGGGTCAACTGATGCCAGTCAAGTGGGGTGTGTGTGGCCCAATTGGTGGAAACGAGGGAGACTGTGGTTGGAGTCCCCTTGCTGTGTTTGTAAAAGAACCAAGATGAACAAGTCATGGCTCTCAGAGGACTTTTTTTCCCCTGGGTCATCCAAAGGAAGGTGAAAGGCACGCGTATTTTTGAGAGTGCTTCATGCCAAGCATCTTTTTCGTTTTCAAAAGGGGAGTCAACTGATGCCAGTAAAGTAAGGTGTGTGTGGCTCAATTAGTGGAAATGAGGGAGACTGTGGTTGGAGTCCCCTCGCTGTGTTTGTAAAAGAACCAAGATGAACAAGTCATGGCTCTTGGAGGACTTTTCTTCCCCTGGGTCATCCAGGGGAGGTGAAAGGCACGCGTATTTTTGAGAGTGCTTCATGCCAAGCATCTTTTTTTTTTCAAAAAGGGGGTCAACTGATGCCAGTCAAGTGAAGTGTGTGTGGCCCAATTAGTGGAAACGAGGGAGACTGTGGTTGGAGTCCCCTCGCTGTGTTTGTAAAAGAACCAAGATGAACAAGTCATGGCTCTCAGAGGACTTTTCTTCCCCTGGTTCATCCAGGGGAGGTGAAAGGCACGCGTATTTTTGAGAGTGCTTCATGCCAAGCATCTTTTTCTTTTTCAAAAGGGGGGTCAACTGATGCCAGTCAAGTGGGGTGTGTGTGGCCCAATTAGTGGAAACGAGGGAGACTGTGGTTGGAGTCCCCTTGCTGTGTTTGTAAAAGAACCAAGATGAACAAGTCATGGCTCTCAGAGGACTTTTTTTCCCCTGGGTCATCCAGGGGAGGTGAAAGGCAAACGTATTTTTGAGAGTGCTTCATGTCAAGCATCTTTTTCGTTTTCAAAAGGGGAGTCAACTGATGCCAGTCAAGTGGGGTGTGTGTGGCCCAATTAGTGGAAATGAGGGAGACTGTGGTTGGATCCCCTCGCTGTGTTTGTAAAAGAACCAAGATGAACCAGTTATGGCTCTCAGAGGACTTTTCTTCCCCTGGGTCATCTAGGGGAGGTGAAAGGCACGCGAATTTTTGAGAGTGCTTTATGCCAAGCATCTTTTTCTTTTTCTAAAGGGGGGTCAACTGATGCCAGTCAAGTGGGGTGTGTGTGGCCCAATTAGTGGAAACGAGGGAGACTGTGGTTGGAGTCCCCTCGCTGTGTTTGTAAAAGAACCAAGATGAACAAGTCATGTCTCTCAGAGGACTTTTCTTCCCCTGGGTCATCCAGGGGAGGTGAAAGGCACGCGTATTTTTGAGAGTGCTTCATGCCAAGCATCTTTTTCTTTTTCAAAAGGGGGGTCAACTAATGCCAGTCAAGTGGGGTGTGTGTGGCCCAATTAGTGGAAACGAGGGAGACTGTGGTTGGAGTCCCCTTGCTGTGTTTGTAAAAGAACCAAGATGAACAAGTCATGGCTCTCAGAGGACTTTTTTTCCCCTGGGTCATCCAAAGGAAGGTGAAAGGCACACGTATTTTTGAGAGTGCTTCATGCCAAGCATCTTTTTCGTTTTTAAAAGGGGAGTCAACTGATGCCAGTCAAGTGGGGTGTGTGTGGCCCAATTAGTGAAAACGAGGGAGACTGTGGTTGGAGTCCCCTCGCTGTGTTTGTAAAAGAACCAAGATGAACAAGTCATGGCTCTCAGAGGACTTTTTTTCCCCTGGCTCATCCAGGGGAGGTGAAAGGCACGCGTATTTTTGAGAGTGCTTCATGTCAAGCATCTTTTTCGTTTTCAAAAGGGGAGTTAACTGATGCCAGTCAAGTGGGGTGTGTGTGGCCCAATTAGTGGAAACGAGGGAGACTGTGGTTGGAGTCCCCTCGCTGTGTTTGTAAAAGAACCAAGATGAACAAGTTATGGCTCTCAGAGGACTTTTCTTTCCCTGGGTCATCCAGGGGAGGTGACAGGCACGCGAATTTTTGAGAGTGCTTCATGCCAAGCATCTTTTTCTTTTTCAAAAGGGGGGTCAACTGATGCCAATCAAGTGGGGTGTGTGGGGCCCAATTAGTGGAAACGAGGGAGACTGTGGTTGGAGTCCCCTCGCTGTGTTTGTAAAAGAACCAAGATGAACAAGTCATGGCTCTCAGAGGACTTTTCTTCCCCTGGGTCATCCAGGGGAGGTGAAAGGCACGCGTATTTTTGAGAGTGCTTCATGCCAAGCATCTTTTTCTTTTTCAAAAGGGGGGTCAACTGATGCCAGTCAAGTGGGGTGTGTGTGGCCCAATTAGTGGAAACGAGGGAGACTGTGGTTGGAGTCCCCTTGCTGTGTTTGTAAAAGAACCAAGATGAACAAGTCATGGCTCTCAGAGGACTTTTTTTCCCCTGGGTCATCCAAAGGAAGGTGAAAGGCACGCGTATTTTTGAGAGTGCTTCATGCCAAGCATCTTTTTCGTTTTCAAAAGGGGAGTCAACTGATGCCAGTCAAGTGGGGTGTGTGTGGCCCAATTAGTGGAAACGAGGGAGACTGTGGTTGGAGTCCCCTCGCTGTGTTTGTAAAAGAACCAAGATGAACAAGTCATGGCTCTCAGAGGACTTTTCTTCCCCTGGGTCATCCAGGGGAGGTGAAAGGCACGCGTATTTTTGAGAGTGCTTCATGTCAAGCATCTTTTTCGTTTTCAAAAGGGGAGTTAACTGATGCCAGTCAAGTGGGGTGTGTGTGGCCCAATTAGTGGAAATGAGGGAGACTGTGGTTGGAGTCCCCTCGCTGTGTTTGTAAAAGAACCAAGATGAACAAGTCATGGCTCTTGGAGGCCTTTTCTTCCCCTGGGTCATCCAGGGGAGGTGAAAGGCACGCGTATTTTTGAGAGTGCTTCATGCCAAGCATCTTTTTATTTTTCAAAAGGGGGGTCAACTGATGCCAGTCAAGTGGGGTGTGTGTGGCCCAATTAGTGGAAACGAGGGAGACTGTGGTTGGAGTCCCCTCGCTGTGTTTGTAAAAGAACCAAGATGAACAAGTCATGGCTCTCAGAGGACTTTTCTTCCCCTGGGTCATCCAGGGGAGGTGAAAGGCACGCGTATTTTTGAGAGTGCTTCATGTCAAGCATCTTTTTCGTTTTCAAAAGGGGAGTCAACTGATGCCAGTCAAGTGGGGTGTGTGTGGCCCAATTAGTGGAAATGAGGGAGACTGTGGTTGCAGTCCTCTCGCTATGTTTGTAAAAGAACCAAGATGAACAAGTCATGGCTCTCAGAGGACTTTTCTTCCTTTGCGTCATTCAGGATAGGTGAAAGGCACGCGTATTTTTGAGAGTGCTTCATGCCAAGCATCTTTTTCTTTTTCAAAAGGGGGGTCAACTGATGCCAGTCAAGTGGGGTGTGTGTGGCCCAATAAGTGGAAACGAGGGAGACTGTGGTTGGAGTCCCCTCGCTGTGTTTGTAAAAGAAGCAAGATGAACAAGTCATGGCTCTCAGAGGACTTTTCTTCCCCTGGGTCATCCAGGGGAGGTGAAAGGCATGCGTATTTTTGAGAGTGCTTCATGCCAAGCATCTTTTTCTTTTTCAAAAGGGGGGTCAACTGATGCCAGTCAAGTGGGGTGTGTGTGGCCCAATTAGTGGAAACGAGGGAGACTGTGGTTGGAGTCCCCCCCGCTGTGTTTGTAAAAGAACCAAGATGAACAAGTCATGGCTCTCAGAGGACTTTTCTTCCCCTGGGTCATCCAGGGGAGGTGAAAGGCACGCGTATTTTTGAGAGTGCTTCATGCCAAGCATCTTTTTCTTTTTCAAAAGGGGGGTCAATTGATGCCAGTCAAGTGGGGTGTGTGTGGCCCAATTAGTGGAAATGAGGGAGACTGTGGTTGGAGTCCCCTCGCTGTGTTTGTAAAAGAACCAAGATGAACAAGTTATGGCTCTCAGAGGACTTTTCTTCCCCTGGGTCATCCAAAGGAAGGTGAAAGGCACGCGTATTTTTGAGAGTGCTTCATGCCAAGCATCTTTTTCGTTTTCAAAAGGGGAGTCAACTGATGCCAGTCAAGTGGGGTGTGTGTGGCCCAATTAGTGGAAACGAGGGAGACTGTGGTTGGAGTCCCCTCGCTGTGTTTGTAAAAGAACCAAGATGAACAAGTCATGGCTCTTGGAGGACTTTTCTTTCCCTGGGTCATCCAGGGGAGGTGAAAGGCACTCGTATTTTTGAGAGTGCTTCATGCCAAGCATCTTTTTCTTTTTCAAAAGGGGGGTCAACTGATGCCAGTCAAGTGGGGTGTGTGGCCCAATTAGTGGAAACGAGGGAGACTGTGGTTGGAGTCCCCTTGCTGTGTTTGTAAAAGAACTAAGATGAACAAGTCATGGCTCTCAGGGGACTTTTCTTCCCCTGGGTCATCCAGGGGAGGTGATAGGCACGCGTATTTTTGAGAGTGCTTCATGCCAAGCATCTTTTTCTTTTTCAAAAGGGGGGTCAACTGATGCCAGTCAAGTGGGGTGTGTGTGGCCCAATTAGTGGAAACGAGGGAGACTGTGGTTGGAGACCCTCGCTGTGTTTGTAAAAGAACCAAGATGAACAAGTTATGGCTGTCAGAGGACTTTTCTTCCCCTGGGTCATCCAGGGGAGATGAAAGGCACGCGTATTTTTGAGAGTGCTTCATGCCAAGCATCTTTTTCTTTTTCAAAAGGGGGGTCAACTGATGCCAGTCAAGTGGGTTGTGTGTGGCCCAATTAGTGGAAACGAGGGAGACTGTGGTTGGAGTCCCCTTGCTGTGTTTGTAAAAGAACCAAGATGAACAAGGCATGGCTCTCAGAGGACTTTTTTTCCCCTGGGTCATCCAAAGGAAGGTGAAAGGCACGCGTATTTTTGAGAGTGCTTCATGCCAAGCATCTTTTTCGTTTTCAAAAGGGGAGTCAACTGATGCCAGTCAAGTGGGATGTGTGTGGCCCAATTAGTGGAAACGAGGGAGACTGTGGTTGGAGTCCCCTCGCTGTGTTTGTAAAAGAACCAAGATGAACAAGTCATGGCTCTCAGAGGACTTTTCTTCCCCTGGGTCATCCAGGGGAGGTGAAAGGCACGCGTATTTTTGAGAGTGCTTCATCTCAAGCATCTTTTTCGTTTTCAAAAGGGGAGTCAACTGATGCCAGTCAAGTGGGGTGTGTGTGGCCCAATTAGTGGAAATGAGGGAGACTGTGGTTGGAGTCCCCTCGCTGTGTTTGTAAAAGAACCAAGATGAACAAGTCATGGCTCTCAGAGGACTTTTCTTCCCCTGGGTCATCCAGGGGAGGTGAAAGGCACGCGTATTTTTGAGAGTGCTTCATGCCAAGCATCTTTTTCTTTTTCAAAAGGGGGGTCAACTGATGCCAGTCAAGTGGGGTGTGTGTGGCCCAATTAGTGGAAACGAGGGAGACTGTGGTTGGAGTCCCCTCGCTGTGTTTGTAAAAGAACCAAGATGAACAAGTCATGGCTCTCAGAGGACTTTTCTTCCCCTTGGTCATCCAGGGGAGGTGAAAGGCACGCGTATTTTTGAGAGTGCTTTATGCCAAGCATCTTTTTCTTTTTCAAAAGGGGGGTCAATTGATGCCAGTCAAGTGGGGTGTGTGTGGCCCAATAAGTGGAAACGAGGGAGACTGTGGTTGGAGTCCCCTCGCTGTGTTTGTAAAAGAACCAAGATGAACAAGTTATGGCTCTCAGAGGACTTTTCTTCCCCTGGTTCATCCAAAGGAAGGTGAAAGGCACGCGTATTTTTGAGAGTGCTTCATGCCAAGCATCTTTTTCGTTTTCAAAAGGGGAGTCAACTGATGCCAGTCAAGTGGGGTGTGTGTGGCCCAATTAGTGGAAACGAGGGAGACTGTGGTTGGAGTCCCCTCGCTGTGTTTGTAAAAGAACCAAGATGAACAAGTCATGGCTCTCAGAGGACTTTTCTTCCCCTGGTTCATCCAGGGGTGGTGAAAGGCACGCGTATTTTTGAGAGTGCTTCATGCCAAGCATCTTTTTCTTTTTCAAAAGGGGGGTCAACTGATGCCAGTCAAGTGGGGTGTGTGTGGCCCAATTAGTGGAAACGAGGGAGACTGTGGTTGGAGTCCCCTTGCTGTGTTTGTAAAAGAACCAAGATGAACAAGTCATGGCTCTCAGAGGACTTTTTTTCCCCTGGGTCATCCAAAGGAAGGTGAAAGGCACGCGTATTTTTGAGAGTGCTTCATGCCAAGCATCTTTTTCGTTTTCAAAAGGGGAGTCAACTGATGCCAGTCAAGTGGGGTGTGTGTGGCCCAATTAGTGGAAACGAGGGAGACTGTGGTTGGAGTCCCCTTGCTGTGTTTGTAAAAGAACCAAGATGAACAAGTCATGGCTCTCAGAGGACTTTTCTTCCCCTGGGTCATCCAGGGGAGGTGAAAGGCACGCGTATTTTTGAGAGTGCTTCATGTCAAGCATCTTTTTCGTTTTCAAAAGGGGAGTCAACTGATGCCAGTCAAGTGGGGTGTGTGTGGCCCAATTAGTGGAAACGAGGGAGACTGTGGTTGGAGTCCCCTCGCTGTGTTTGTAAAAGAACCAAAATGAACAAGTCATGGCTCTCAGAGGACTTTTCTTCCCCTGGTTCATCCAGGGGAGGTGAAAGGCACGCGTATTTTTGAGAGTGCTTCATGCCAAGCATCTTTTTCTTTTTCAAAAGGGGGGTCAACTGATGCCAGTCAAGTGGGGTGTGTGTGGCCCAATTAGTGGAAACGAGGGAGACTGTGGTTGGAGTCCCCTCGCTGTGTTTGTAAAAGAACCAAGATGAACAAGTCATGGCTCTCAGAGGACTTAACTTCCCCTGGGTCATCCAGGGGAGGTGAAAGGCACGCGTATTTTTGAGAGTGCTTCATGCCAAGCATCTTTTTCTTTTTCAAAAGGGGGGTCAACTGATGCCAGTCAAGTGGGGTGTGTGTGGCCCAATTAGTGGAAACGAGGGAGACTGTGGTTGGAGTCCCCTCGCTGTGCTTGTAAAAGAACCAAGATGAACAAGTCATGGCTCTCAGAGGACTTTTCTTCCCCTGGGTCATCCAGGGGAGGTGAAAGGCACGCGTATTTTTGAGAGTGCTTCATGCCAAGCATCTTTTTCTTTTTCAAAAGGGGGGTCAACTGATGCCAGTCAAGTGGGGTGTGTGTGGCCCAATTAGTGGCAACGAGGGAGACTGTGGTTGGAGTCCCCTCGCTGTGTTTGTAAAAGAACCAAGATGAACAAGTCATGGCTCTCAGAGGACTTTTCTTCCCCTGGGTCATCCAGGGGAGGTGAAAGGCACGCGTATTTTTGAGAGTGCTTCATGCCAAGCATCTTTTTCTTTTTCAAAAGGGGGGTCAACTGATGCCAGTCAAGTGGGGTGTGTGTGGCCCAATTAGTGGAAACGAGGGAGACTGTGGTTGGAGTCCCCTCGCTGTGTTTGTAAAAGAACCAAGATGAACAAGTCATGGCTCTCAGAGGACTTTTCTTCCCCTTGGTCATCCAGGGGAGGTGAAAGGCACGCGTATTTTTGAGAGTGCTTTATGCCAAGCATCTTTTTCTTTTTCAAAAGGGGGGTCAATTGATGCCAGTCAAGTGGGGTGTGTGTGGCCCAATAAGTGGAAACGAGGGAGACTGTGGTTGGAGTCCCCTCGCTGTGTTTGTAAAAGAACCAAGATGAACAAGTTATGGCTCTCAGAGGACTTTTCTTCCCCTGGTTCATCCAAAGGAAGGTGAAAGGCACGCGTATTTTTGAGAGTGCTTCATGCCAAGCATCTTTTTCGTTTTCAAAAGGGGAGTCAACTGATGCCAGTCAAGTGGGGTGTGTGTGGCCCAATTAGTGGAAACGAGGGAGACTGTGGTTGGAGTCCCCTCGCTGTGTTTGTAAAAGAACCAAGATGAACAAGTCATAGCTCTCAGAGGACTTTTCTTCCCCTGGTTCATCCAGGGGTGGTGAAAGGCACGCGTATTTTTGAGAGTGCTTCATGCCAAGCATCTTTTTCTTTTTCAAAAGGGGGGTCAACTGATGCCAGTCAAGTGGGGTGTGTGTGGCCCAATTAGTGGAAACGAGGGAGACTGTGGTTGGAGTCCCCTTGCTGTGTTTGTAAAAGAACCAAGATGAACAAGTCATGGCTCTCAGAGGACTTTTTTTCCCCTGGGTCATCCAAAGGAAGGTGAAAGGCACGCGTATTTTTGAGAGTGCTTCATGCCAAGCATCTTTTTCGTTTTCAAAAGGGGAGTCAACTGATGCCAGTCAAGTGGGGTGTGTGTGGCCCAATTAGTGGAAACGAGGGAGACTGTGGTTGGAGTCCCCTTGCTGTGTTTGTAAAAGAACCAAGATGAACAAGTCATGGCTCTCAGAGGACTTTTCTTCCCCTGGGTCATCCAGGGGAGGTGAAAGGCACGCGTATTTTTGAGAGTGCTTCATGTCAAGCATCTTTTTCGTTTTCAAAAGGGGAGTCAACTGATGCCAGTCAAGTGGGGTGTGTGTGGCCCAATTAGTGGAAACGAGGGAGACTGTGGTTGGAGTCCCCTCGCTGTGTTTGTAAAAGAACCAAAATGAACAAGTCATGGCTCTCAGAGGACTTTTCTTCCCCTGGTTCATCCAGGGGAGGTGAAAGGCACGCGTATTTTTGAGAGTGCTTCATGCCAAGCATCTTTTTCTTTTTCAAAAGGGGGGTCAACTGATGCCAGTCAAGTGGGGTGTGTGTGGCCCAATTAGTGGAAACGAGGGAGACTGTGGTTGGAGTCCCCTCGCTGTGTTTGTAAAAGAACCAAGATGAACAAGTCATGGCTCTCAGAGGACTTAACTTCCCCTGGGTCATCCAGGGGAGGTGAAAGGCACGCGTATTTTTGAGAGTGCTTCATGCCAAGCATCTTTTTCTTTTTCAAAAGGGGGGTCAACTGATGCCAGTCAAGTGGGGTGTGTGTGGCCCAATTAGTGGAAACGAGGGAGACTGTGGTTGGAGTCCCCTCGCTGTGCTTGTAAAAGAACCAAGATGAACAAGTCATGGCTCTCAGAGGACTTTTCTTCCCCTGGGTCATCCAGGGGAGGTGAAAGGCACGCGTATTTTTGAGAGTGCTTCATGCCAAGCATCTTTTTCTTTTTCAAAAGGGGGGTCAACTGATGCCAGTCAAGTGGGGTGTGTGTGGCCCAATTAGTGGCAACGAGGGAGACTGTGGTTGGAGTCCCCTCGCTGTGTTTGTAAAAGAACCAAGATGAACAAGTCATGGCTCTCAGAGGACCTATCTTCCCTTGGGTCATCCAGGGGAGGTGAAAGGCATGCGTATTTTTGAGAGTGCTTCATGCAAGCATCTTTTTCTTTTTCAAAAGGGGGGTCAACTTATGCCAGTCAAGTGGGTGTGTGTGGCCCAATTAGTGGCAACGAGGTAGACTGTGGTTGGAGTCCCCTCGCTGTGTTAGTAAAAGAACCAAGATGAACAAGTCATGGCTCTCAGAGGACTTTTCTTCCCCTGGGTCATCCAGGGGAGGTGAAAGGCACGCGTATTTTTGAGAGTGCTTCATGCAAAGCATCTTTTTCTTTTTCAAAAGGGGGGTCAACTGATGCCAGTCAAGTGGGGTGTGTGTGGCCCAATTAGTGGAAACGAGGGAGACTGTGGTTGGAGTCCCCTCGCTGTGTTTTACATGATTTTCGAAGGGCATAACATGCCTAAGAGGTTGAGTTTTATCATCTGCAACTTGTTGGCAAAAGAAAGGCTACCTTTACATGCTTTTGAGACCGAGGATTTTAGAGACCTTATGCCCATTGCAGTGCTCCTAGAGCCGATGGCCAGTCGTCACTCCTTCTCCAAGAAAGGCGTGCCCGCGCTACCACAGCAGGTTGCACACAACCTCACCGATTCCTTGAGAAACTCTGTGTATGACAGGGTGCATTTCACCACAGATACTTGGACCATTAAGCATGGACAGGGGAGTTACATGTTGCTGATTGGGCACTGGGTAACTATGGTGAGAGATGGAGAAGGGTTTGCTGTACAAATCTTGCCGTCCCCACGACTTGTGTGTCAATCTTCCTCTGTATGTACAAGTTCCTCCACTGCTTCTGCCTCCTCAACCTCGTGTGGGTCCTCCACCTCGGCCCAAACCCTGTGTGGTCAGGCCACCCTTCCTTGTAACTGCGCCCAAGGAATCCCACACACCTCCTTACTATGCTGGCAGCACAGCTCAACAGCATGATGCGGTCGACTCTTTACTTAGAAATGTCTGGGAAATGTGAGTCACACCGCTGAGGAGTTGTGGACTGTAAGCTCTGGAGAGTGAGACCAAGTTTCATCAATGGTTGTCTCCACTCAACCAGCAGCCAGGGAACGTCGGGTGCGACAATGATGCAAACCAGTCTGCGACCCTTCTTCAGGGCAATGTGACACACATGCCTTGTATGGCTCACGTGTTGAACCTGGTTGTCCAGCAATTTTTAAAACACTATCCCGGCCTACATGGCCTTCTGCAGAGGGCACGGTGTAACGCCTGCCTGGATCGACACACTCAGATGGGCTGTAAAGGATAGGCTAGAGGCAAGCCACTCACCAAGCTGGACACCCAGAACCCTGAAACCCTTTAACCCCTATACAGTGATTTGGAATTACACAGGGCCCAAGTTGATCAATACCTGTGGAAGGCTGCAGTTCCAGAGAATAGTAGTCATGCAGGGTCAAAAACATTAATTGAGGAAGAGGAACAGAATGGGATGGCCAGGACTTAATCAGAAAACAAGCAGAGGTGAAATGCGGATCAGCCAACGAGGTACATAAACAGCAAGCAGGAAAAGTAGTCAGGTAACAAGCACACAAAATCATAAAACTGAACTGGGGGTAACAGTAACAAGAGGTTCATAGTTTTGTCTGGCAGTGGTCTGCAGACAGGAGGGGCCTAAAAAAGGGTGTGGTGTCTTCCCATTGGTTGTAGCTGAATGATGGTACTTCATCTGTGAGATACCCACCACCTACATTCAGCCTGTGGTTCTGTATCTGTCAAGGTAACGCAACCCAGTGGGTGACAATAACCTGCGTCCACCTGCGCCGCTGGCATCGACTCCTTTCCCATAATCAGCACTATGCACGAAAGGAACACGTTGTCACCTGGCGACCGGAGTACAAATTGATTGAGTGGACTACGTTAGTGACTTAACAGCTGTGTGCGGCAATGATGCATACCTGTCTGCGGCCCTTCGGCAGGGCAAAATGACACACGTGCCTTGTATGTCTCACGTGTTGAATCTGATTCATCAGCAATTTTTAAAATGCCATCCCGGCCTACATGGCCTTGTGCAGCGGGCACGCTGCTATGTGCTCACTTTCATCCTTCGCACCCAGCAGCTCAACAACTTTCATCGCTCCTGAAGTCTTAGGGTCTGGCAGTTAAACGCCTGAAATGCGATGTTCCGACATGCAGGAATTGGAATCTGCACATGTTGCAGCGTCTGTGGCAGCACCGCAGAGCCCTGCTGAAATACGGTCTGACGTATACCCTGGGCTAACTTGATCCAGAGGTGGTGCAGATCACGCTGCTGGAGTGGTGCCAGATCAAGGACCTATGCACCCTTCTACACAGTTTACAAATGTCGATGAAGATGTTTAGCAATGGCGATGCTATTCTCAGCGTGACAATTCTGGTCATCTACAAGATGGAGCACACTGTAAGCATTATTCGGAGTCAGGTGTTGGTCCAAGAGGAAGGGGAGGAAGTACAGGAGGAGTCATATGCAGAAGGGATAATAAGATCTACAAGGTCCAGACGGTGAGCGGCACCTAGGCGGCAGTCATGGTGGGGGAGAGGGATTAACAAGGGCGCATAGTATCTGCAAAAATTGTTGAGGAAGGTGCAGGAGCCCATGAAGAAATGGAGGACGAACTGGTGAATGGCATGGAAGACTCAGCAGATGAGTGAGAGCTTGCTCACATTTCGGTTGTGCGAGATTGTGGGGAGAGGGCAGAGGAAGGAGGCACGATTCTCACCTCTCTGCCACCAACACACCAATGACTTGGTCATCCTGGATGCACAAGACACATGAGCGCCTTCTTGCTGCACTACCTACAACATGACCCTCGGATTGTACGAATTCGAAGTAATGCTAACTACTGGGTTGCCACACTGTTAGATCCCTGGTACAAGACAAAATTTGGCGAAATAATTCCTGCCATAGAATGGGACGCACGTATACAGGAGTATCTGCAGAAGGTGGTACGAATTCTTAGATCTGCTTTTCCAGTAAACACCAGTGCTGCACAGAGTGAATCTCAACACTTTGTCATGGATGGTCTTTTTTTGGAAATGGTCTTTTACTTGTCCACATCTGAGGGACCGAGGGCTGGCTGCTGTGCTGAGATGGCATTGAGTACGGTGTCCCTGCAGAGTTGCACTTTTGGTCATATACCAAATGAGTTGAAAAAGGACAGATGCTGGTGGAAAGGGGAACAGTTGTGTTGTAAAGGGGAAAAAAGTTTTTGTCCGTGGGTTTGGTGGTTAAGCAAAAGTAACATTTGCTGAAGAAACACCATCTGTTACGGTGGGACTGGCAGACTTGGATAAGGTGGTATATACTATGTTACCGCTATATAACGAAAATTAATAAGAAAAGAAAGAGAAAGGTATATATCCCCATCAGCAGTCAATGTCCACCGTGCTCCCAGATGGAAAAGGAGAGGTTGGCAACTGGAAGGTTAGGTGGAGGATACAGATCTGTGTGCCTATGAAACTAATAGTTGCCTGACCCGAGTTAGACGCCACTGGGATCTGGAGACTGGGAGCCCTGTTAGCGTCACAGGGTCCACACGCCCACCCAGCCCAGGAACTCCCTGTTAACATCACAGGGGCCATTGAGTACGCTGACCGTGTGCATTGGGGTCACACCTGTGGACAGCAGGCGCATCAGCAGCAGCAGGCCTGTTAATGCCACTGGGCTGCACAAGCAGGACTTGTAGTACAGGAGCTGGTCTTAACCGTTCTGCGTTACAAACTGTGGTGGCAGCCTGCATCGACGCCCTATCCCTGCCTACCTCTGGCCTAAAGCCGCAATGGGTTCAACACATGGAGGTGTGCTCTTTCGGAGCATAATAGAAGACTGCGCACCTCCTTGTTGGCTCCAGCCCGTTTTATAACCTGGGTCTGCCCCAAACCAGGGTGGACCACAATGCACCTCCTGAAGACAAAAGCAGAGTGACACGTCATGAGTGGCATAACTAGCGTCCTATTTGGAACCGCAACTTCAATAATGACCTCATGGCTGCCACGACACAAACACCTCACCAGTCATCGTCTTACCATCAATAATGAGGTGACAAGTCATAGGGGCGGGCCTCTGCAAGCCATTTGGGAGTGGCCTGGCCACATCGTCAGGACACCTGATGCCCTGTGGTCTATATGGGCCCCCCACATCAGGGGCAGGGCCAAAGAGTTCATTACTGGACCTAGTCTCTGATGCAGTAAGTGCCTGAGCATGCTCAGTAGCATGAAATACAGTCTCTGAAACAAGACTATCAGCTTTAGCATGGTGTCTAGGCACAACACAGGACTTAGACCCGGCACGGAGTGCAAGTACCTGTGCAAAGAGGCTTTTCGCACTAAGTGTGGGAATGAAGACTTAGCCTCATGAATGGCACAGTCAGGTTGAGCATACTCACTAGGCGAAACACTGTAGTTAGGCTGCGGCTGGGGTAAATCGGCACACGCATGCGCACTAGCTGCCTCTCCACACTTAGACGTGGAGGAGAAATTGCTCTTTGGGTGTGGACTTGGAGATGCTGTCTATGAACAGAAGGAAAAGATAAAGGAAGCCTCACTTTCTATCCCTCCGAATGATCAAATGCAGCAAGGAATTGCCTGAGTTTGTTATAAAATTAGCGTAGCAAAATGTGCATGAGGGTGTCATGCAGAGGTGCTGCAAATAGATTTGCACCAGTGGGACAATAATGGAAGTCCAACAGCCAGTTCTTGTATGCCACTAAATGGCAGCATTTTTTGCTATCATTATAGCTTATTAAAAACAGAGCAGGAGGGTGTCATGCACATGTGCTAGAAATAGCTTGGCACCAGTGGGACAATAATGAAATACAACAGCCAGTTCTTGTATGCCACTAAATGGCAGCGTTTTTTGCTATCATTATTGCTTATTAAAAACAGAGCAGGAGGGTGTCATGCACATGTGCTAGAAATAGCTTGGCACCAGTGGGACAATAATGGAGTACAACAGCCACTTCTTGTATGCCACTAAGTTTACTCAATTTTTGGTATTATAATGTCTTAGTAACAATGAGTTTGAGTGTGCAATGCAGGCAGACGTGCTGCAAATATCTTTGCACTAATGGGACAATACAGAAGTCCATCAGACACGTTTAGAATGCCACTAAGTTCACGCAGTGTTTGCTAGTATAATGGCTTAGTAACAATGAGTTTGAGTGTGCAATGCAGGCAGACGTGCTGCAAATATCTTTGCACTAGTGGGACAATACAGAAGTCCAACAGCCACTTTTAGGATGCCACTAAGTTCACTCAGTGTTTGCTAGTATAATGACTTAGTAACAATGAGTTTGAGTGTGCAATGCAGGTAGACGTGCTGCAAATATCTTTGCACTAGTGGGACAATACAGAAGTCCAACAGCCACTTTTAGGATGCCACTAAGTTCACTCAGTGTTTGCTAGTATAATGGCTTAGTAACAATGAGTTTGAGTGTGCAATGCAGGCAGACGTGCTGCAAATATCTTTGCACTAATGGGACAATAGAGAAGTCCAATAGCCACGTTTATTATGCCACTAAGTTCACTCAGTGTTTGCTAGTATAATGGCTTAGTAACAATGAGTTTGAGTGTGCAATGCAGGCAGACGTGCTGCAAATATCTTTGCACTAGTGGGACAATACAGAAGTCCAACAGCCACTTTTATGATGCCACTAAGTTCACTCAGTGTTTGCTAGTATAATGGCTTAGTAACAATGAGTTTAAGTGTGCAATGCAGGCAGACGTGCTGCAAATATCTTTGCACTAGTTGGACAATACAGAAGTCCAACAGCCACGTTTATTATGCCACTAAGTACACTCAGTGTTTGCTAGTATAATGGCTTAGTAACAATGAGTTTGAGTGTGCAATGCAGGCAGACGTGCTGCAAATTTCTTTGCACTAGTGGGACAATACAGAAGTCCAACAGCCACTTTTATGATGCCACTAAGTTCACTCAGTGTTTGCTAGTATAATGGCTTAGTAACAATGAGTTTGAGTGTGCAAAGGGATGGAGGGTACAGTGGCAGGGTTGTGGGTCTCTGGGTAGAGGAAAGGAAGCCTGCCTTTCTATCCCTCCTAATGGGGAAATGCAGCGAGGAAATCCCTGACCTTAGCTACACAGACGCTGTCATCTTGTGTAGCTGTTCAACTCTGTTTTATGGCTCTGACCCTGCCGGTATTAGCCCTTAATACATAGAAAGTGCTATCCCTATTCTGTACAGCGCTGTGTATAGAGCGTACACAGCAGTATCGGAGATAGGCGCTGCGCCAGCGTTGACTGACACTAAGTACGCAGAAGGCAGATAATGGCGTGCTGGAGGAAAATGTCCGTTTTTATAATGCAGGGACATGTGACATGGACATCCTATCACACATGCCGTTGCTTCTCTGGCTAAAAGTCCACTTAGCTGTGTGTGTGTCTGGGATTGGCTGACATGCTGGCCCGCCCCACTACACGCGTGCGCTTAGGGAAGGAAGACAAGGAAAAAAAAAAAAAAAAGGCGATCGCCATTATACAAACAGCAGTGATCTGAATGCGCTGTTCCCGCACACTATACACTGAAATTTCATAATAGTGTGAGTCACAGAGTGACTTACACTATTACAGCAGAAAGCCAGCTAGTAATTAGCTGGTCTTTTTGCTGCTAGAACCGTTCTCGAACGTATCTAGAACTATCGAACTTTAGCAAAAAGCTCGAGTTCTAGTTCTATCTAGAACAGCCCCCAAAATCACTCGAGCCGCGAACTGGAGAACCTCGAACCGCGAACCGCGCTCAACTCTATTGCTAACTAAGAGTGATCCAAGCAGCTACTGGCTGCTAACCCCCACTGCTTTGTGTTTCCTTCACTGGCAATGGAAAATCCAGGGAAGCATTTTTTATTTTTTTTGCCAAAAAACTACAAAAAAAATGACGTGCGCTTTGCCATATTTTTGTATGCTAACCCCTAGCTGCCTATTTGTACCCGGCTGGAAACTAAAAATATAGGGAAGCCCTTTTTTTTACTTAATTCATGAATTTTATGAAATAATTAAAAAAAAAAAACGACGTAGGCTTTGCCCCATTTTTGTGTCCAGCCGGGAACGGCTAGGCAGCTGGGGATTGGAATCCACAGCACAGGTGAGCCTGAGGTTTCTGGGCCCCTCTGCTGCGAATTGCAGTCCGCAGCCGCCCCGGAAAATGGCGCTCTCATAGAAGCGCCATCATCTGGTGCTGTATCCAACTCTTCTAACAGCCCTGAAGCCAGGTGGTTTGTTGGGTAATCATGAGTTAATACTGGCTTTGTTTTACTAGCTAGTAATAAGTCAGAGATTCTTAATGTCAGGCAAGTTTACCTGGCCATTAAGAATCTCCAATAAAGGGTTAAAAAAAAACACCACACAGAAAAAAAAATACTTTAATAGAAATAAATACACAGATACACTTAGAGACTCCATCTTTTTTACCCCCTCTCAGCCCTCCACGATCCATGGTCTTCTTTCCCCTTTCCCCTTCAACACATGCAGCTCTGTCTGCTCCATCAGACAATACAGCTGCATGGGGGAAGATGCTGTGCTCCGTGCAGAAATCACTCTGTGAGAGTGACCACAGGCTCCCTGCTGTAAGCGGTGGCACGGGTTGCCATAGCAACACTGCTCCGATTACGTGATTCCGGTGCCGCTGCGTGCTGGTAGCGGGACGTCCCCGTCACCGCTACCAAGCGCGATGCTATGGCAACGGTGATATCTTTTATTTTCCGGCTGTGTCAGCCGGTCAGGAGCCGGCTTCTGCGGACGCTGGTAACTACGTTAATTATCGGGTAACAAAGAAGCCCTTACCTTGGTTACCCGATGTTTACCTTCGTTACCAGCGTCCGACGCTCTCACGCTGTCAGTGACGGCTCCCTGCTCCCTGCACACATAGCCAGACTACACATCGGTATAAATTAACCCGATGTGTACTCTGGTTAGGAGTGCAGGGAGCCAGCGCTAAGCGGTGTGCGCTGGTAACCAAGGTATATATCGGGTTGGTTACCCGATATTTACCTTAGTTACCAAGCGCAGCGTCGCTGCTGGCTGGGGGCTGGTCACTGGTTGCTGGTGAGATCTGCCTATGTGACAGCTCACCAGCAACCCGTGTAGCGACGCTCCAGCGATCCCTGCCAGGTCAGGTTGCTGGTGGGATCGCTGGAGCGTCGCTTAGTGTGACGGTACCTTAAGGGAACGGGGAAGCAGAGCGGGGAGTTGACCGTGTGCTAGAGCATGTCGCCGGTATACGGCGATACACAATTGTGCACCGTGTAATGCATTGTAGAGTGTCTGTCCGTGCATGATATACAGTGGAGTACGGCTTGGCAGCCCGCCTGATCTAATAGAAGGGCGTTACCTAATAGGCTGCGGGTTTGTGACTGTGTCATCTGCATGTGAACAGCGCTCTATGCAAGCCACTTGTGTGCAGTTTTATCATCTAGCAGTCACCTCCCCTCCATTCCATGAAGGTGTGTGTGTGATCTGCTTCTCCTGCACCTGTGAAGCCTCCACTTAGTGGGGGTTTAGCTGTATCCTGCTAGAGCATCAGTTTTTGGCCAGGGCGATGTACACACTGCAGCCCAACTTGCTGTGAGTAATACTTGATTTTTGGAGGACATTATCCTCTTATTGTTGCTTTTTTTATATTTAGTGTAGGGACCTACAGACATGAGGTCCCTTGACGAGGGTGTAGGCTTACGTTTTATGGCCATAAATACCAACAAAAACCTCATATTTTTTTGTTTGTACAGGATACAGCCAGGCCCCTTTCTGTTGGGCCTTGCATTGTAGAGTGTCTGTCCGTGCATGATATACAGTGGAGTACGGCTTGGCAGCCCGCCTGATCTAATAGAAGGGCGTTACCTAATAGGCTGCGGGTTTGTGACTGTGTCATCTGCATGTGAACAGCGCTCTATGCAAGCCACTTGTGTGCAGTTTTATCATCTAGCAGTCACCTCCCCTCCATTCCATGAAGGTGTGTGTGTGATCTGCTTCTCCTGCACCTGTGAAGCCTCCACTTAGTGGGGGTTTAGCTGTATCCTGCTAGAGCATCAGTTTTTGGCCAGGGCGATGTACACACTGCAGCCCAACTTGCTGTGAGTAATACTTGATTTTTGGAGGACATTATCCTCTTATTGTTGCTTTTTTTATATTTAGTGTAGGGACCTACAGACATGAGGTCCCTTGACGAGGGTGTAGGCTTACGTTTTATGGCCATAAATACCAACAAAAACCTCATATTTTTTTGTTTGTACAGGATACAGCCAGGCCCCTTTCTGTTGGGCCTTGCATTGTAGAGTGTCTGTCCGTGCATGATATACAGTGGAGTACGGCTTGGCAGCCCGCCTGATCTAATAGAAGGGCGTTACCTAATAGGCTGCGGGTTTGTGACTGTGTCATCTGCATGTGAACAGCGCTCTATGCAAGCCACTTGTGTGCAGTTTTATCATCTAGCAGTCACCTCCCCTCCATTCCATGAAGGTGTGTGTGTGATCTGCTTCTCCTGCACCTGTGAAGCCTCCACTTAGTGGGGGTTTAGCTGTATCCTGCTAGAGCATCAGTTTTTGGCCAGGGCGATGTACACACTGCAGCCCAACTTGCTGTGAGTAATACTTGATTTTTGGAGGACATTATCCTCTTATTGTTGCTTTTTTTATATTTAGTGTGACGGTACCTTAAGGGAACGGGGAAACAGAGCGGGGAGTCGACTGTGTGCTAGAGCATGTCGCCGGTACACGGTGATACACAAACGTGCACCGTGTAACAGAGAGATGCAATGACAGGTCCTACATGACGCGTCATAGTCATGTGACTAGTTTGTAACCAATGAGATAACAGACACGTGAAAGTTCACATGCTATTTTGATGACGTCATGTAGGTCCTGCATCACTGCTGGTTAACAGGAGGAAGCAGCGATTATCGGGAGGAATAGCGGCAGGAGACAGAGTGCAGGACGCATCACGGGGACAGGTAAGTGTTATGGCAATGTTTATTAACTGTATGTGTACATTTATAATGCGTTTTTATGTGTTTGTGATTGCCTGCCATTGTTTCCTATGGGTTAGAGTGGTTCGCCAAACTGGTTCGCCGAACCAAACTCAAAGCAGACCTCGGTTCGGCAAACCGAGCTCGAGCCGAACCACGACCGGTTCGCTCATCTCTATTCGCCAGTTTGCGGTTCGAGTGATTTTGGGGGGTGTTCTAGATCGAACTAGAACTAGAGCTTTTTGCTAAAAGCTCGACAGTTCGAGTTACGCAGCCTGCAGTAAGCTGGTAACCAAGATAAACATCGGGTATCCAAGCAAAGCGCTTTGGTTAGTAACCCGATGTTTACCCTGGTTACGTGTGCAAGAAGCCGACACTTCCCCGTTGGGCTCCGCCCCCTCCTGTACTCGGCATGTACACACACACACACAAACACTCACACTCACTCACACTCACCTGTCCCCAGCCATGCAGTCCCTGGCACTGATGTCCTCAGCTCCACATGGCTCCGCCCACCTCACACTCCACACACATTACCCCGCTAGGCTCTGCCCACCTCATACTCCGCGCACATCACCCCGCTAGGCTCCACCCACCTGGCACTCTGCACACATTACCCCGCTAGGCTCCGCCCACCTCACACTCCACGCACATTACCCCGCTTGGGTCCACCCACCTGGCACTCTGCCCAATTTAGCGCACTAGGCTTTACACACCTCACACTCCGCACACATTACCCCGCTAGGGTCCGCCCATCTCACACTCCGCACACATTACTCCGCTTGGCTCCACCCACCTGACACTCTGCACACATTACCCCGCTTGGCTCCACCCACCTGGCACTCTGCACACATTAACCCACTAGGCTCCGCCCACCTCACACTCCGCACACATTACCCTGCTAGGCTCCGTTTACCTCACACTCAGCGCACATTACCCCGCTTGGCTTCGCCCACCTGGCACAATGCACACTTTACCCCGCTGGGCTCCGCTCACCTCACACTCTGCGCACATTACCCCGCTAGGCTCCGCCCACCTCACACTCCGCACACATTACCCTGCTAGGCTCCACCCACCTGCACTCTGCACACATTACCCTGCTAGGCTGCGCCCACCTCACACTCCGCACACATTACCCCGCTTGGCTCCGCCCACCTGGCACTCTGCACACACTACCCCACTAGGCTCCACCCACCTGCACTCTGCACACATTACCCTGCTAGGCTCCGCACACCTCACACTCCGCACACATTACCCCGCTTGGCTCCGCCCACCTGGCACTCTGCACACATTACCCCGCTAGGCTCCGCCCACCTGACACTCCACACTTATTACCCCGCTGAGCTCCACCCACCTGACACTCCGCACACATTACCCCGCTTGGCTCCACCCACCTGCACTCTGCACACATTACCCCGCTAGGCTCCGCAAACCTCAAACTCCGCACACATTACCCCACTGGGCTCCGCCCACCTCCCACTCCGCACACATTACCTTGCTAGGCTCCGCCAACATGGCACTCTGCACACATTACCCCTGCTAGGCTCCGCCCACATCACACTCCACACACATTACCATGCTAGGCTCCAACCACCTGGCACTCTGCACACATTACCCCGCTTGGCTCCACCCACCTCACACTCTGCACACATTACCCCGCTAGGATCCGCCCACCTCACACTCCACACACATTATACCGCTAGGCTCCGCCCACCTCACACTCCGCACACATTACCCCGCTAGGCTCCGTTTACCTCACACTCAGCGCACATTACCCCGCTTGGCTTCGCCCACCTGGCACAATGCACACTTTACCCCGCTAGGCTCCGCTCACCTCACACTCTGCGCACATTACCCCGCTTGGCTCCGCCCACCTGGCACTCTGCACACATTACCCCGCTAGGCTCCGCCCACTTCACACTCCGCGCTTATTACCCCGCTGAGCTCCACCCACCTGACAATCCGCACACATTACCCCGCTTGGCTCCACCCACCTGCACTCTGCCCACATTACCCCGCTAGGCTCCGCAAACCTCAAACGCCGCACACATTACCCCACTGGGCTCCGCCCACCTCCCACTCCGCACACATTACCCCTGCTAGGCTCCGCCAACATGGCACTCTGCACACATTACCCCTGCTAGGCTCCGCCCACATCACACTCCACACACATTACCATGCTAAGCTCCGACCACCTGGCACTCTGCACACATGGCCCCGCTAGGCTCCAACCACCTGGCACTCTGCACACATTACCCTGCTAGCCTCCGCCCTCCTCACACTCTGCACACATTACCCCGCTTGGCTCCACCCACCTCACACTCTGCACATATTACCCCGCTAGGATCCGCCCACCTCACACTCCACACACATTATACTGCTAGGCTCCGCCCACCTCCCACTCCGCACACATTACCTCGCTAGGCTCCGCCAACATGGCACTCTGCACACATTACCCCTGCTAAGCTCCACCCACATCACACTCCACACACATTACCATGCTAAGCTCCGACCACCTGGCACTCTGCACACATGGCCCCACTAGGCTCCAACCACCTGGCACTCTGCACACATTACCCTGCTAGCCTCCGCCCTCTTCACACTCTGCACACATTACCCCGCTTGGCTCCACCCACCTCACACTCTGCACACACTACCCCACTAGGCTCCACCCACCTGCACTCTGCACACATTACCCTGCTAGGCTCCGCACACCTCACACTCCGCACACATTACCCCGCTTGGCTCCGCCCACCTGGCACTCTGCACACATTACCCCGCTAGGCTCCGCCCACCTCACACTCCACACTTATTACCCCGCTGAGCTCCACCCACCTGACACTCCGCACACATTACCCCGCTTGGCTCCACCCACCTGCACTCTGCACACATTACCCCGCTAGGCTCCGCAAACCTCAAACTCCGCACACATTACCCCACTGGGCTCCGCCCACCTCCCACTCCGCACACATTACCTTGCTAGGCTCCGCCAACATGGCACTCTGCACACATTACCCCTGCTAGGCTCCGCCCACATCACACTCCACACACATTACCATGCTAGGCTCCAACCACCTGGCACTCTGCACACATTACCCCGCTTGGCTCCACCCACCTCACACTCTGCACACATTACCCCGCTAGGATCCGCCCACCTCACACTCCACACACATTATACTGCTAGGCTCCGCCCACCTCACACTCCGCACACATTACCCCGCTAGGCTCCGTTTACCTCACACTCAGCGCACATTACCCCGCTTGGCTTCGCCCACCTGGCACAATGCACACTTTACCCCGCTAGGCTCCGCTCACCTCACACTCTGCGCACATTACCCCGCTAGGCTCCGCCCACCTCACACTCCACACACATTACCCCGCTAGGCTCCACCCACCTGCACTCTGCACACATTACCCTGCTAGGCTCCGCCCACCTCACACTCCGCACACATTACCCCGCTTGGCTCCGCCCACCTGGCACTCTGCACACATTACCCCGCTAGGCTCCACCCGCCTGCACTCTGCACACATTACCCTGCTAGGCTCCGCACACCTCACACTCCGCACACATTACCCCGCTTGGCTCCGCCCACCTGGCACTCTGCACACATTACCCCGCTAGGCTCCGCCCACTTCACACTCCGCGCTTATTACCCCGCTGAGCTCCACCCACCTGACAATCCGCACACATTACCCCGCTTGGCTCCACCCACCTGCACTCTGCCCACATTACCCCGCTAGGCTCCGCAAACCTCAAACTCCGCACACATTACCCCACTGGGCTCCGCCCACCTCCCACTCCGCACACATTACCCCTGCTAGGCTCCGCCAACATGGCACTCTGCACACATTACCCCTGCTAGGCTCCGCCCACATCACACTCCACACACATTACCATGCTAAGCTCCGACCACCTGGCACTCTGCACACATGGCCCCGCTAGGCTCCAACCACCTGGCACTCTGCACACATTACCCTGCTAGCCTCCGCCCTCCTCACACTCTGCACACATTACCCCGCTTGGCTCCACCCACCTCACACTCTGCACATATTACCCCGCTAGGATCCGCCCACCTCACACTCCACACACATTATACTGCTAGGCTCCGCCCACCTCCCACTCCGCACACATTACCTCGCTAGGCTCCGCCAACATGGCACTCTGCACACATTACCCCTGCTAAGCTCCACCCACATCACACTCCACACACATTACCATGCTAAGCTCCGACCACCTGGCACTCTGCACACATGGCCCCACTAGGCTCCAACCACCTGGCACTCTGCACACATTACCCTGCTAGCCTCCGCCCTCTTCACACTCTGCACACATTACCCCGCTTGGCTCCACCCACCTCACACTCTGCACACATTACCCCGCTAGGATCTGCCCACCTCACACTCCACACACATTATACCGCTAGGCTCCGCCCACCTCACACTTTGCACACATTACCCCGCTAGGCTCCGCCCACCTCACACTGCGCACACATTACCCCGCTAGGCTTCGCCCACCTCACACTCCACACACATTACCCCGCTTGGCTACACCCACCTGGCACTCTGCACACATTACACCGCCAGGCTCCGCCCACCTCACACTCCGTACACATTACCCCGCTAGGCTCCGCCCACCTCACACTCCGCACACATTATCCCGCTAGGCTCCACCCACCTCACACTCCACACACATTACCCCGCTTGGCTACACCCACCTGGCACTCTGCACACATTACCCCGCTAGGCTCCCCCCACCGCACACTCTGCACACATTACCCCGCTGGGCTCCGCCCACCTCACACTCTGCACACATTACCCCGCTAGGATCTGCCCACCTCACACTCCACACACATTATACCGCTAGGCTCCGCCCACCTCACACTTTGCACACATTACCCCGCTAGGCTCCGCCCACCTCACACTGCGCACACATTACCCCGCTGGGCTCCGCCCACCTCACACTCCGCACACATTACCCCGCTAGGCTCCGGCCACCTGGCACTCTGCACACATTACCCCACTAGGCTCCGCCTACCTCTCACTCCGCACACATTACCCCGTTCGGCTCCGCCCACCTCACACTCCGCACACATTACCCCGCTAGGCTCTGCCCACCTCACACTCCGCACACATTACCCTGCTTTAATCCACCCACCTACACTCTGCACACATTACTCTGCTAGGCTCCGCCCACCTCACATTCCACACAGATTACCCCGCTTGGCTCCGCCCACCTGGCACTCTGCACAGATTACACCTCACACTCCGTGCACATTACCCCGCTAGGCTCCGCCCACCTGGCACTCCACACACATTACCCCGCTTGGCTCCACCCACCTGCACTCTGCACACATTACCCCGCTAGGCTCCACCCACCTCACACTCCGCATACATTACCCCGCTAGGCTCTGCCCACCTCACACTCCACACACATTACCATGCTAGACTCCGACCACCTGGCACTACACACACATTACCCCGCTAGGCTCCGTCCACCTGGCACTCCGCACACATTACCCCGCTAGGCTCCGCCCACCTCACACTCCGCACACATTACACCGCCAGGCTCCGCCCACCTCACACTCCACACACATTACCCCGCTTGGCTACACCCACCTGGCACTCTGCACACTTTACCCCGCTAGGCTTTCCCCACCTCACACTCTGCACACATTACCCCGCTAGGCTCCGCCCACCTCACACTCCACACACATTACCCCGCTAGGCTCCGGCCACCTGGCACTCTGCACATATTACCCCACTAGGCTCCGCCTACCTCTCACTCCGCACACATTACCCTGCTCGGCTCCGCCCACCTCACACTCCGCACACATTACCCCACTACGTTCCACCCACCTCACACTCCACACACATTACCCCGCTTGGCTACACCCACCTGGCACTCTGCACACATTACCCCGCTAGGCTCCACACACTTCACACTCCGCACACATTACCCCACTTGGCTCCACCCACCTGGCACTCTGCACACATTACCCTGCTAGGCTCTGCCTACCTCACACTCCGCACACATTACCCCGCTAGGCTCCACCCACTTCACACTCTGCACACATTACCCTGCTAGGCTCCACCCACTTCAAACTCCGCACACATTACCCCGCTAGGCTCCACACACCTCGCACTCCGCACACATTACCCCGCTACGCTCCGCCCACCTGGCACTCTGCACACATGGCCCCGCTAGGCTCCGCCCACCTGGCACTCTGCACACATGGCCATGCTAGGCTCCGCCCATCTGGCACTCCACACACATTTATCGCTAGGCTCTGCCCACCTCGCACTCCGCACACATGGCTCCGCTTGGCTCCGCCCACCTCGCACTCCGCACACATGGCCCCGAATCAGCTCTGCCCACCTCACACTCCGCACACATGGCCCCGCTCAGCTTACCTGCGGTGACAAAGTCCTGCCCTCCCGAAGTCAGCGCTGACACTGTCTTCCATGGCTGCCGCTTCACATCTCTCACTGCGGCCCGAGACTGTCACTAGCAGTGACGTCACGGGCTCTCGCGATACTTGGCTGTGAAGTCGGTGGTCATTGAAGTCAGTGACAGGTGTGCTGTCAGCAGTGCAGGAGATCGTCACCGCAGGTAATGTACCTCGCTCCTGACAGCAGCACTTGTCATGCCCTGCAGTGACCTGGGCTTACCTATTGATGTTAGCTCAGGTCACTGCACTGCTCTCCCAGCCAATGGGGAACATTCTGTTCTTCATTGACTGGGACATTTACTATGGTATGGATCGTCATGGGAACACCTTATTGGATTACAGCAGTACTGTATTTGTTTTTCTTTCTAATAAATTGGTGAAAGAGGGAATGTGTTGGGGAGTGTTTTTTCAAATAAAAATGTGTCTGTCGTCTATTTTTTTTTATTACTGACTGGGTTTGTGATGTTGGGTATCTGATAGACGTCTGACCTCACCAACCCCAGGGCTTGATGCCAGGTGATATTACACATCTGGTATTAAGCCCATATATTACCCCATTTGCCACCGCACCAGGGCATGGGATGAGCTGGGGAGAAGCACCAGGATTGGCGCATCTAATGGATGAGATTATGAGATTAGGAATATCCCAAAAAGAATTGTTTGTGTGCTCAGATTGCTAGAGAGACCAAGGAGGATAAATTTTACAAACACTGTTCCATTTCTCCACACCATTCTAAAGGGGGCTTTCCACGCTACGATATCGTTAATGTTTTATCGTTGGGGTCACGTTGTTAGTGACGCACATCCGGCATCATTAACGATATCGCAGCGTGTGCATTTACCAGCAACCTTAAGCGACCTCAAAAATGGTGAAAATCGTTCCCCATGGAGAGGTCGTCCCAAAACCAAAAATCGGTAATAGTTGTTTATCGATGTGGTTCGTCGCTCCTGCGGCAGCACACATCGCTGTGTGTGACACCGCAGGAGTGAGGAATGTCTCCTTAGCTGCCGCCGGCCGCAATGCAGAAGGAAGGAGGTGGTCGGGATGTTACGTTCCGCTCATCTCCGCCCCTCCGCTTTGATTGGCGGGCCGCTTAAGGACGTCACGGTGACGTCGCTGTGATGCCGAACGTCCCTCCCCCTTGAGGGAGGGATTGTTCGGCAGTCACAGCGACGCCGCCGACCAGGTAAGTGCGTGTGACGCTGCCATAGCGACAATGTTTGCTGCGGCAGCGATCACACGATCACACAGGCAAATCACCTAAATAAATTACAACCAACTTTTTGTACATTTTAGGAGATTATTTGAGCCATTGAAAAATTACATGACCATAGAAGTGACAAGGAAGACTTTTCATACAAGACTTTAGGCCACTTTACACGCTGCAATATCGCTATTGATATTGCTAGCAAGCGTTCCCGCCCCTGTCAGATGTGCATCACTGGCAAATCGCTGCCCGTGGCGCACAACATCGCTTACACCCATCACACGGGTTTACCTTCCCTGCGATGTCACTGAGGCTGGCGAACCGCCTCCTTTCTAAAGGGGCGGTTCATGCGGCATCACAGCGATGTCACACGGCAGCCGTCCAATAGAAGCGGAGGGGCGGAGGTGAGCGGGCGGAATATCCCGCCCACCTCCTTCCTTCCTCATTGCCGGTGGACGCAGGTAAGTAGATGTTCGTCGTTCCTGCGGTGTCACACATAGCGATGTGTGATGCCGCAGGAACGACGAACAACCAGCAGCATGCATCACCAATGATATTATGAAAAGGAGCGACGTGTCAACGATCAACGATTTTTGACGTTTTTGCGATCGTTGATCGTCCCTCCTAGCTGTCACACGCTGCGATGTCGCTACCGACGCTGGATTTGCGTCACACACACCGTGACCCCGACGATATATCGTTAGCGATGTCGCAGCATGTAAAGCACCCTTTTCAGCATTCACATTAGATGGTATTGCACAGGCAATCAGAATGGACTGACATAGCCTGTATACTAGCCTAGAAAAAGAATGCAGAAGCCATTCAGAATTGTGAGAATGTGTTAGAGCTCACAAGTCAGTAATAAAGATAGAAAGAGAAAGCCCTAGACCTTTATACAATTACGCCAGGCAGTAATGTGCTGTATATCTTAGATGAGGGTTGTAGTCTATGAATAATGTACAGAGTCCCATGTATATAGTGATAGTAGAGGTGCTTGTGATAGGCTCAGGGTGATTAGTCATTGATATTGTGCAGATGACATTTTTTGTGCTTCACTTTAATCACAAGTATGCATTTTTCCTAATTCATTTATTTATATATTGATTGTCATGCATTCTATATTGAGCTGAGTGCCAATGCCTGCTTCTTTTCCTCTCTAGTACCAATTGTTTACAGCAGACTGTGCACCCTCATTTTCTTATATTGGTTGGCTGTGCATTCCCTTTTTTCATTATTCCCTATTTTTCACCGGTTCTGGGAAGTGCACGCCTGGAGTGTATTATTCATTTATTTATTTGGTGTTCTGTGGCTTGTTATGGCGTCCTGTTGGGACACACGTGAGGCCGCTTGGGCCATGGGCACAGTGGATTTATTTGGCACTAATTGTTCCCCTCCTATTAGTGATGATTTCACCTCACTCACTAAGGAGATCATGAATGCCCAGAAACTTGGTATCAGGCTTTGGTATAATATAAGAAGTCTTGAGGGTTATTTGAAGGTGGGCATTGCCCCTCGTGGTTTAAGGGTACAAATTTTTCCGGCATGGGACGTCGATTCCCCTTTTAAGGAAATCTGGGAAAAGGGGTTAATGCAGTGCTCTAAAATTATTATGTCCATGCTTGAGGAGCATGACAATACTTTATTTAATACCACCAAAGCTAACATTAAAACCTTGGAATCCAGATTAACGGGCTTCGACTTTGAGAGCTTGGTTCACCCTTTTCAAACTCGGTTGGGCGCTGATCTTGACAAATATGAACAGGACATTATAGCAAGGAAGAGAAGCAAATTCACTAGGGATCGTAATGATTTCTCCAACTTTACAGCCTTTAAATGGAGACATAGGGGTAATCGAAGGGGTACTCCCTCTCAGAAAGATTCTTCCATGATCCCTAATGGGAGTTCTAGCACCAGCGAGAGTGATTTTTTAGGTTCGGACAACAGCGACGCAGGAAGCACATCCGGAGGGGTAAGAAGAAATCCAAGACGCCAAGGCACCACACACAGGAACCTGGGCTGGAAGGGCTTGAACAAACGTCCCCCCTACTAACCGCTGATGGCCTCACTCCGTCTTCTCCTGATGTGGACCATAACATGGATTCTACTGGCACTTTGCAGGTAATTAATGTATCTGACCATGTACTTACCCTGGAGCAGGAGAGTGTCTTAAAACGTGGGTTGACCTTTTCTCCTACTAATGCAGTGGACAAATTTATTCTCATAAAAGACGTCTATCTTTTTTGTAGTTGACTACTTTTCCAAGCCATCTATAACCAACCCAAATCTTTTGACATTATTTACTCACAAGGAAGTTATCATCTATCAAAAAACTAATAATGTGGTCCCTGAGTGTTTCTAAGCAGAATTCATACTAAGCACTTCAAAAGACCATATTTAAATCAATATATCCATCTTTATTAACATGATTTAAAAACATAAACACTAGACATTTTCGACATGTTTAAAATCAATCAACAAAACAGGGTGTGAGATAGAGGGTCCACCATAGTACATTCATTTATAGTATCACAGAATATTAATGAAATTCTCATATACTTTACTATCACAAAGCATTTGAGTTTACAATAATGCTTTGTTTTGTCTAACCTATCAAAATGTGATCTGTATATTCACCCTTGTTCCTCAATGTTTCAGGGTTAGATGCCTTATTTCATCACTGCAATAACCAATGCAACAAGCAAGAGGATGTACCATACTTTTCTATTTAGGTATCACAGGGTAATCAGTTCATAATAAAAATTCTAACAGCCCTAAGCACTATATTCATATATATCATGTAACAACCTGTATATTTCCTCTTGTTTTTGAACATTTTAAAGAGTGGAATCTCAATTCCATTGGTATCGCAGTGTAATGCAGCCCAGAGGGTAAAATTTGCTAGGATCTATTATATGTAAAAATAGGCATCTTCTCTATTCCCATGAGAGGAACTAGAAGAGGCCTCTCAAACAAGGGATCAGGCAGACAAAAACCTTGATTAATGTTAAAGATACTTTACCTGGGCGGACCCTCCCCACACCACTCCAACGATCGTTTCAACGTATCTTCGTCAGGGAGTGACGAAGATACGTTGAAACGATCGTTGGAGTGGTGTGGGGAGGGTCCGCCCAGGTAAAGTATCTTTAACATTAATCAAGGTTTTTGTCTGCCTGATCCCTTGTTTGAGAGGCCTCTTCTAGTTCCTCTCATGGGAATAGAGAAGATGCCTATTTTTACATATAATAGATCCTAGCAAATTTTACCCTCTGGGCTGCATTACACTGCGATACCAATGGAATTGAGATTCCACTCTTTAAAATGTTCAAAAACAAGAGGAAATATACAGGTTGTTACATGATATATATGAATATAGTGCTTAGGGCTGTTAGAATTTTTATTATGAACTGATTACCCTGTGATACCTAAATAGAAAAGTATGGTACATCCTCTTGCTTGTTGCATTGGTTATTGCAGTGATGAAATAAGGCATCTAACCCTGAAACATTGAGGAACAAGGGTGAATATACAGATCACATTTTGATAGGTTAGACAAAACAAAGCATTATTGTAAACTCAAATGCTTTGTGATAGTAAAGTATATGAGAATTTCATTAATATTCTGTGATACTATAAATGAATGTACTATGGTGGACCCTCTATCTCACACCCTGTTTTGTTGATTGATTTTAAACATGTCGAAAATGTCTAGTGTTTATGTTTTTAAATCATGTTAATAAAGATGGATATATTGATTTAAATATGGTCTTTTGAAGTGCTTAGTATGAATTCCAAATCTTTTGACACCCTGAATGAAACAGACCAACAGGTACTTCAGGACCTGTTAGATCTTCTAAATGAATCGGAACCTGCAACAGGTAGGCCTGTGTGTCCACTCAGGAATAAGTCTTTGGCTGCACCTCCACTTTCCCTAATACCTTCGGTGAATTTGTTTTTCCAACTCACTAAAGCTGATATCATGCAACTACCAGACAAGCCCTGTTTTGGCTATAATCTCAATGCCAGTGAGAGAAGGGCATTGAGAGAGCTTAGAGACAACAAAAATTTGATCATTAAGGAAGCCGACAAAGGCGGAAATGTTGTTCTGTGGCCTCTCAATATGTACTTGGAGGAAGCCAAGTGGCAACTTCTGAATTCCAAATTCTATTGTAGGTTGCCTTCAGACCCGACAAGCATTTTCCAAAACAGATTGGCTGATTTGTTGGACTCCGCCTTGGATCTAAAGATCATTACCAAGAAGGAAAGGGACTACATCTGGGTACCGAAACCTACAGTGGCAACTTTCTATCTTTTGCCGAAAGTGCATAAAGACATTCACCAACCACCCGGCCGACCAATCGTTTCAGGTATTGGGAGTTTATGCGAGAAAGCCTGTTCATACCTTGAATTTTTTCTGCAGCCCTTGGTGCAGTCCCTGCCATCTCATTTAAGGGATACCACACAGTTTATCCAGAAAACCAGGGATCTGGTTTTACCAAGTGGTGCCCTTATTTTGACTTGCGATGTTGAATCGCTGTATTCTAACAACTCGCATCAGGACTGCATCAGGGCTGTGGTGTACTTTTTGGATAAGAAGATCAACTCGGACAGGTTCCATGATTCTTTTATCATGTATCTTCTTAAATACATCCTCTCGCATAATTATTTCACCTTTGATAACGTGTTTTACAAACAGGTCACGGGCGTGGCAATGGGCGCATGCTGTGCCCCATCGGTGGCTAATTTGTTTTTAGGGTGGTGGGAGGCCACTGTTGTCTATGTCTCTGTGCCATTCCTTGACCACGTCCTGGGGTGGCACAGATTCATAGACAACGTGGCCTTTTTCTGGAATGGTTCTGAGGCAGAATGTCTTGAGTTTATCTCAAGCTTGAATAACAACTCTCTTAACATCTATCTGACCACCACCATTTCCCCCACAGCTGGTATTTTTCTGGACCTCTCCCTGAATATCCAGGATGGACGCCTCCTCACTAATCTCTTTCGAAAACCAACGGCAACAAACCGACTCCTCCATTTCTCCAGTTTTCACCCACGGCATTTGAAATTGGGGATCCCTGTGGGTCAATTTCTCAGAGCCCGAAGAAATTGTACGGAAGATAGTGATTTCCTGTCGCAAGCACGAGGTTTAAAAGAGAGGTTCGTACAGCGGGGCTACCCTAAGAAATCTCTTTCTAGGGCCTTTCAGCGCGCCAATATGGAAACACAAGATTCACTTTTGCTCCCTAAAACGCGTGTAGATGACCAACAGGTTCGCCTCATCACAAGTTTTCACAATCAATGGGCTGATTTTGGTAAAATCATACAAAATCATTGGCAAGTGTTGAAAATCGACCCTAGGGTGAGGGACCTCATTGGAACCTGGCCACTAATTACAGCAAAGAGGGCACCCAATCTGGGAAATCATCTTACCAGAAGTCACTTTGCCAGGCCCACTCAACGCATTGGTCGTGGCTTACCCTATGTTGGTTCGTTGCCCTGTGGGGATTGTAATGTTTGCCCGTTAATGATTTCACTTCGGGACACATTTACACACCCCATAGACCACTCTTGCCACAAATTAAAGACCTTCATCAATTGTAAATCTTCGTGTGTTATTTATGTCATCATTTGTCCCTGCAACAAACTTTATGTAGGTGAGACCACACAAGAATTACGAAGTTGTATACAGAAACATGTCTCCACAGTGAATTTGGCAAGAAGTGATCTACTTAAAGGTAAGAAACGTTCCTCTATTGCTGCGCACTTTCTTGACAAACATGGGCGTTCCCCAAAAGGTTTGCGGTTCAGTGGTTTGGGTAAAATTAAATTCAACATTAGAGGGGGTGACAAGACCAAACGCCTTCTCCAACTGGAATCCAGGTGGATTTGGCAGCTAAATAGAGTCTCTCCTTCTGGTCTTAATGAGGAGTTACTGTTCACAGGTTTCCTTGGATGAATCATTTTTCACTCATTATATATTTATTTATATTTATATAGCTTTCTGCTTCCTATTGCCACCTTTGGATCTGCTTTCTGGATTTGATGAATCTCCACGTACGCCATACTTCACTCCTTTAAGATACCATCATGGAACATTGACATCCTGGATCCACTTTGAAAAGCCCCTTTCTTTTTTTTTTTTCCCAACTGTGGGAATGCCTTTGTTTGCCTCACAGCTATCATTGTGCCATTTATTGTGTGATCTGCTCATGCGTCTTTGTCATGTACAGTTGTGATTATATGTACACTATATCTCTGCCAGTCAGTTTTCATTTGCAGTATACCCTTAGTGATCAATGTTTCTGTATGTATATGTATGTGTATGTATATACCTGTTTCTATATATATGCATGTATCTATATGTCTGCATATTTGTACTTTCACTGTGGTTTAGGCAGGTATATGCTTCTGTACACTTTAGCTGCACCTTTTATCTCAGAGTGAGCACTGTGTACTTATTTACATATTGACCTTCCTTTGGTCCTTTGGGTATTCACTTTATAGAAGGGGAATGTAGTGCAGATAGTGACCAGGGCACAAGTAATGAAATTGGGGGTGGTACGGGGGGAAGGGTTAGGACAGTCAATACAGTAAGCAGGAATATAGGTACAGAGTCATACATAACGTGCATGTACACTAATGCCCGAAGCCTCACAAATAAGGTGGAGGAATTAGAATTAATATTGTTGGAAGAAAATTATGATATAGTGGGGATATCAGAGACATGGCTGGATGAGAGCTATGACTGGGCTGTTAATTTACAGGGTTATAGCCTATTCAGGAATGACCGTACAAATAAGCGAGGGGGAGGTGTGTGTCTATATGTAAAATCATCCTTAAAACCCATCCTGCGTGACAACATATGTGAGGGTACTGAGAATGTAGAGTCCCTATGGGTGGAGATAAGGGGGGGGAGAATGAATAATAAAATACTGATAGGGGTGTGTTATAAGACGCCGAATATTATGGAAGAGGTAGAGAATCTCCTCATAAAGCAAATTGATAAAGCAGCGAGTCTCGGAGAGGTAATTATTATGGGGGACTTTAACTATCCTGATATAAATTGGGGAACAGAAACTTGCAGTTCCAGCAAAGGAAATAGATTTTTGATAACAATGAAAGATAATTACCTTTCACAAATGGTACAGGACCCCACAAGAGGGGGAGCACTACTAGACCTTGTACTAACCAATAGGCCAGACCGCATAACAAATATACAAGTTGGGGGTTACTTGGGGAATAGTGATCACAAAATAATAAGTTTTCATGTATTCTTTAGTAAGATGTATAGTAGAGGGGCTACAAGGACACTAAACTTCAGGAAAGCAAATTTTAAACGGTTGAGAGATGATCTTAGTGCAATAAACTGGGATGATGTACTAAGTAATAAAAGTACACAAAGCAAATGGGAGACTTTTATGAGCATCCTGAATAGGGCTTGTGCAGAAAATATACCCTATGGGAACAAACATGCTAGAAATAGGAGGAAACCCCTATGGCTAAATAGAGCTGTAAGGGAAGCAATAAAAGAAAAACAGAAAGCCTTAAAAGAATTAAAGAGGGTAGGTAGTGATGAGGCATTATATAATTATAGAAAATTAAATAAAATATGTAAAAAGCAAATTAAGTTAGCTAAGTTTGAGACAGAGAGACTCATTGCGAGAGAAAGTAAAGATAATCCTAAAATATTCTTTAACTACATAAACAGTAAAAAACTGAAAAGCGATAGTGTTGGCCCCCTTAAAAATAGTCTTGGTGAAATGGTGGAAGGGGATGAGGGTAAAGCCAACCTGCTGAATGACTTTTTTTCTACGGTTTTTATACAAGAAAATGCCATGGCAGATGACATGACCAGTGATGCTATAAATTCACCCTTGAATATTACCTGCTTAACCCAGCAGGAAGTACGCCGCCGCCTCGAAATCACTAAGGTTGACAAATCTCCGGGCCCGGATGGCATACACCTCAGAGTACTACAGGAATTGAGTTCTGTGATAGATAGACCATTATTTTTAATCTTCTCAGATTCCTTAATAACAGGGTCGGTACCGCAGGACTGGCGCATAGCAAATGTGGTGCCAATATTCAAAAAGGGGACAAAAACTGAGCCGGGAAATTATAGGCCGGTAAGTTTAACCTCTACGGTTGGTAAAATCCTTGAGGGTTTCTTGAGAGATGCTATACTGGAGTATCTCAAGAAAAATAACCTTATGACAGAGTATCAACATGGGTTTATGAGGGATCGATCCTGTCAAACTAATTTGATCAGCTTCTATGAAGAGGTAAGTTCAAGCCTGGACCAGGGAAATGCAGTGGATGTTGTGTATATGGACTTTTCAAAAGCTTTTGATACGGTGCCACACAAAAGGTTGGTACATAAAATGAGAATAATGGGGATAGGGGAAAATATGTGTAACTGGGTTAAAAACTGGCTCAGTGATAGGAAACAAAGGGTGGTTATTAATGGTACGTACTCGGACTGGGTCTCAGTTCATAGTGGGGTACCACAGGGGTCAGTATTGGGCCCGCTTCTTTTCAACATATTTATAAATGACCTTGTTGGGGGCATGCGGAGTAGAATTTCAATATTTGCAGATGATACTAAACTCTGCAGGGTAATCAATACAGAGGAGGATAATTTTATATTACAGGGAGATTTATGTAAATTGGAGGATTGGGCTGAGAAGTGGCAATTGAAGTTTAATGTAGATAAATGTAAGGTCATGCACTTGGGTAGAGGAAATAACATTTATGATTATGTACTTAATTGTAGAACACTGGGTAAAACAGACACAGAAAAAGACTTGGGTGTATGGGTGGATGGTAAACTTCACTTTAGTGGACAGTGTCAGGCAGCTGCTGCCAGGGCTAATAAAATAATGGGATGTATTAAAAGAGGTATAAGTGTTCATGAAAAAAATATAGTTCTACCTCTGTACAAGTCACTAGTGCGACCGCACGTAGAATACTGTGTACAATTCTGGTCACCGATATATAAGAAGGACATAGCTGAACTGTAGAGGGTGCAAAGAAGAGCGACCAAGATTATTAGAGGAATGGGTGGGCTGCAATACGAAGACAGGTTATTAAACTTGGGGTTATTTAGTCTGGAAAAACGAAGGCTTAGGGGAGATCTAATCACAATGTATAAATATATGAGGGGACAGTACAGAGACCTTTCCAAAGATCTATTTACACCTAGGCCTGCGACTGGAACACGGGGGCATCCGCTACGTCTTGAGGAAAGAAGGTTTAATCATAATCACAGACGAGGATTCTTTACTGTACGAGCAGTGAGACTATGGAACTCTCTGCCGCATGATGTTGTAATGAGTGATTCACTACTAACATTTAAGCAGAGCCTGGACGCCATTCTTGAAAAATTTAATATAACCAGTTATGTATATTAGATTTTATGACAGGGTATTGATCCAGGGAACTAGTCTGATTGCCGGATGTGGAGTCAGGAAGGAAATTTTTTCCCCATTGGAACTTGTTTGTCACATTGGGGTTTTTTGCCTTCCTCTGGATCAACATGTTAGGCTACGGGTTGAACTAGATGGACTTAGAGTCTCCCTTCAACCTTAAAACTATGATACTATGATGATGATATGGTCATATTCTTTATTACTGAGCGTTCAAACATTTACCCTTTTCATTCATGCCATACTACTTTGATATTTACTACTCATTCCTGCTTTACAGCGCTGTAGATCTATCAGTGTGCTGCTGCTTTTTAGTGCTTGCTTTACTGTGGTGGTATGCCTGTTTTGTGTGGCTGGGATACGTTGTTTGTAGTCTTCCGTCTCAATTTACTCTGTATTTGACTACTTTGGTCAGCACATGTGCAGTTCTTCTCTGTCTTCTGTAGTTTCTCACTATATCATTGGACGCATGCTCAGAGCACACTGAGACTCAGCGCTTGATTGCTCAGGGCTTTCTGCCTTGTAGTCTACTTCCTGGACGCCGCAGCATGCCACATGGACACCGGTATCTAATGTTTTTAATTGATTTAGGTATATATACTTGTACTTTCTGACTCTTACTCACCTCATCCTCTCCTGATGAAGCTCACTTGATGAGCGACACGCGTTGGGTATGGGGGGTTCACCAGACTTCTGATTGCTACCTTGCTCACTTAGGCTCTTAACAGTGATGTACTTCTGTTATGGTGGGTTATTTCATTTGTGCAATTATCCAGCTGTGCCATTATATGTGTATGTTTTTGCATCTTTTGAATTAACTCATTGATATGTCCTATGGCTTTTTTGTCCTTTGCTGGTTAATACTTTGCATCATTGTATAGCACCACAGCTAATCATTGTTTTTCTTGTCTGGTGTATTTTGCCTTTTAAATGTTTTTATTGGGGTATGTTTTCAATAAAAGATTTCTGGTTATTTGTATATTGATTGTCATGCATTCTATATTGAGCTGAGTGCCAATGCCTGCTTCTTTTCCTCTCTAGTACCCTTTTTCCTAATTCACACTGTACACTTTTTACAGGAAAAAATTCTGAAATCAGAAATTGTGCTCTTGCTGGTCACAAGCAACTGTAAGGAGTTTTGCATTTCTTGTACAATACTTTTTTAGAATGGAAAATAACTGTTTTAAAAATGCAAAAAAAAAAAGAAATTGACAAAATTCAAGCATTTAATTGTGACTGTACACATTATAAAATGTTTGTGTTGCAAACTATTTTCGCTTTACGCAGTGAAACCTCAAATCCATACATGTCATAGCAATGCAGCATCTTGTTGTAGGTGCTGAATTTTTGGATATCTAATTACCTTGTAGTTCTTCGTGTATATTTTTGGAGGTAAAAAAAAGGTAAAAAGAAGTTTAAAAAAACATACAAGTATAACTGTGCTTGTCTCTTTTTGCACACTTGTTTTATACACCACACCTTTGTTGCAGACTGCTAACAATAATAGATATGAATTCTGCAGAGGATGCAGTCCCAACCCAAAAGGCAGGCTACTATGCAATCTGGAAACAACACTATAAAAATAATACTATAAAAAGTGCTTCTAATGTTACAATATTACCAACCTACAATCACATTTTAAATCTTGGACAAGTGTTTCAAGGAACCTCTGAAGAAGAATATCAACAAAATATTCTAATTATTATTATCTGTTCCACATCTTAACCTAGCTTCACTAAAAATATAATATGTCTTTCTACTTAGTCAAATATTAGTAACAGTTGCTCATACAGCGGGTGAGATAAGCATTGAATATGTCACCAATTTTCTAAGTAAAGATTTCTAAAGGGGCTATTTACATGAATTTGTCACCAGATGTTGGTAACATCCCATCCAATCCACACAGGCAAAGAGATCAAACCATAGATTTCCTTAAATTTGGTGATGTGCCATAATTAGAAATGACAAATCTAGAAAAATATTATACACATAAAGAGAGAGGGGTGCAAAAAGCTATAGAGAGTTAGGGCATCAGCTGAAATCTCTCAGTAATTAGACAGCAATCCTGCCACTTAGTGAAAAATAATATCATCTGGTTTAACTGATAAAAGGTGTCTCCTTACCAAGGTGCTAAAAAAGAAATATCTCATGATGGGTGAAACCTGTGAGTTGTCTCAAGACCTTCACAACCTTATTGTTGCAAAACATACTAATTTAATCGGTAACATGTGGTGTGGGGGATACCCTGCTTCTGCTGTCACGTGACAGGCTCCAGAAGTCATGTGACAGTGGGGGTGTGGACTTTTCTTGCTCATATGACCACTTGTTTTGTCTTTCTTTTGTGGTCATATAATGGTGATGGGAGGGCTCCCCTTGGCCGAGGCTGATGACGCCATGTCCTGGATTGGGCACTGTGCACATATATACAGTACCGTAGAAAATTAACAGTGCTCCTGCTTCTCATCTACCAGGATGATTGGTGGTGGGCTCTGTGCTTACAGGTAAACATTCAAGGAAATTAGTATAATATAATCAGTAACACTGGTATATGTTATGTACAGTTAGGTCCAGAAATATTTGGACAGTGACACAATTTTCGCGAGTTGGGCTCTGCATGCCACCACATTGGATTTGAAATGAAATCTCTACAACAGAATTCAAGTGCAGATTGTAACGTTTAATTTGAAGGTTTGAACAAAAATATCTGATAGAAATTGTAGGAATTGTACACATTTCTTTACAAACACTCCACATTTTAGGAGGTCAAAAGTAATTGGACAAATAAACCAAACCCAAACAAAATATTTTTATTTTCAATATTTTGTTGCGAATCCTTTGGAGGCAATCATTGCCTTAAGTCTGGAACCCATGGACATCACCAAACGCTGGGTTTCCTCCTTCTTAATGCTTTGCCAGGCCTTTACAGCCGCAGCCTTCAGGTCTTGCTTGTTTGTGGGTCTTTCCGTCTTAAGTCTGGATTTGAGCAAGTGAAATGCATGCTCAATTGGGTTAAGATCTGGTGATTGACTTGGCCATTGCAGAATGTTCCACTTTTTTGCACTCATGAACTCCTGGGTAGCTTTGGCTGTATGCTTGGGGTCATTGTCCATCTGTACTATGAAGCGCCGTCCGATCAACTTTGCGGCATTTGGCTGAATCTGGGCTGAAAGTATATCCCGGTACACTTCAGAATTCATCCGGCTACTCTTGTCTGCTGTTATGTCATCAATAAACACAAGTGACCCAGTGCGATTGAAAGCCATGCATGCCCATGCCATCACGTTGCCTCCACCATGTTTTACAGAGGATGTGGTGTGCCTTGGATCATGTGCCGTTCCCTTTCTTCTCCAAACTTTTTCTTCCCATCATTCTGGTACAGGTTGAACTTTGTCTCATCTGTCCATAGAATACTTTTCCAGAACTGAGCTGGCTTCATGAGGTGTTTTTCAGCAAATTTAACTCTGGCCTGTCTATTTTTGGAATTGATGAATGGTTTGCATCTAGATGTGAACCCTTTGTATTTACTTTCATGGAGTCTTCTCTTTACTGTTGACTTAGAGACAGATACACCTACTTCACTGAGAGTGTTCTGGACTTCAGTTGATGTTGTGAATGGGTTCTTCTTCACCAAAGAAAGTATGCGGCGATCATCCACCACTGTTGTCATCCGTGGACGCCCAGGCCTTTTTGAGTTCCCAAGCTCACCAGTCAATTCCTTTTTTCTCAGAATGTACCCGACTGTTGATTTTGCTACTCCAAACATGTCTGCTATCTCTCTGATGTATTTTTTCTTTTTTTTCAGCCTCAGGATGTTCTGCTTCACCTCAATTGAGAGTTCCTTAGACCGCATGTTGTCTGTTCACAGCAACAGCTTCCAAATGCAAAACCACACACCTGTAATCAACCCCAGACCTTCTAACTACTTGATTGATTACAGGTTAACGAGGGAGATGCCTTCAGAGTTAATTGCAGCCCTTAGAGTCCCTTTTCCAATTACTTTTGGTCCCTTGAAAAAGAGGAGGCTATGCATTACAGAGCTATGATTCCTAAACCCTTTCTCCGATTGGATGTGAAAACTCTCATATTGCAGCTGGGAGTGTGCACTTTCAGCCCATATTATATATATAATTGTATTTCTGAACATGTTTTTGTAAACAGCTAAAATAACAAAACTTGTGTCACTGTCCAAATATTTCTGGACCTAACTGTATGTATATCTTTATGACACCTCATTTTTGTATCCCCTTGGTAACACAGATGCCTATGTATGATTGGATGTTCATGTTTATATCCCTCCTGTCGGTGTTCCTAAGATATCCAAGCCAACATGGATACTATGTGATGATTGGAAGAGTAAGACACACATCCATTCTGTGTTTATTTGCTTTATAAGGGTTTGGAGATTCATATTACATTGAATATATGTGATATTTTTGGGATGGTTTATATACCTTTTGTATTGAAAATTGTTTTGGATATTTATATATGAAGTTTTAAATGGGTCATTTATGTTTGGTGGACATGTTGACCTTTTCTGATTGGCTCTATCTTTCTAACCACACTATACCTGCTTGAGGCACCATTTTGTATGCTTGAAAAAGACCTTTTTAGGTTGTAACATTGCACTATGGAAAAAAGGAATATTGGATACTTCAGCTCTTTGGACGCTGTCACCTTTCATTTACCTAGAGAAGAGAAAATAATCATCAGAAGAGCTATCCAAGAGCCAAGTACCACTTGTGATGAACTACTGAAGAACTGGAATCAGCAGGTACAATAGTTTCAAACAACATAACAAGAAAGTCAAAGGCACTTCATATCACACCAAAAACTCCATACCAACAGTGAAGTTTGGAGGTGGAAACATTATGGTGTGCAGCTGTTTTTCTGCATATGGCACTAACAAACTTAATATGATTGAAGGGAGGATGAATGCACAAATGTACCAAAACATTCTTGATAAAAATCTGCAGCCATTCACCAGGATGATGGACATGAAAAAAAAAACGGGTGACTATTCACCAAGAAAATGATAACAAACACACAGCCAAGGAAACTCTCAATTGGTTTTAGAGAAAGAATATAAAGTTGCTGGAATGGCCCAGCCAATTACCATATTTTCAGACTATAAGACGCACTTTTTTCCCCCCAAATGTTGGGGGAAAGTAGGGGGTGCATCTTATAGTCTGAATGTAGGGTATGGCTGTGGGAATGAGGGTGCTGCGGTGGAGCGGGTCATCGGCGGCATGCGCAGGCTGTAGCAGCACCTGCCGTGACCACGTGGGCCCGCTCATTTCAAAGCAATGAATCCTCCTGCCCATCATCTCTCAGCGCTGAAGCCGGCACTGACAGGTGGGTGGGAGGATGTGCGAGGGAGCCGGCCCGCGTGATCGCCCATGGCAACTACAGTCTGGAGTGATCATGTGTGGCTATATTCACTGACCCCCGTGCATCATCATCAGCACGGGGGGCAGTGAATAAGTATGGTATACTCACCGGTCACCTTTCCCTGCAGCATCGTGATGTCTTCCTGTCTGCCGGCCCACTGATGTGTGTAGAGCGGCGAGCACAGCGATTACGTCATTGCCATCACTCACCATACATGTCAGCGGGCAGGCAGACAGGAGGACATCGCAATGCTGCAGGGATCGTGACTGACTCCACACAGGTCAGCGGGGCTGCTGCTGGCACTCACAGGAAGATGAGCGATGCTGCTGGAGTGAGGAAAGGTGAGTATAAATGTTTATTTTTTTCTGTGCCACAGGATACAGGCTATATACCAGGATGTGGGTATATAGCAGGATGGGGGTATTTATCAGGATGGGGTATAAAGCAGGATGGGAGTATAGTATATAGCAGGATGGGGGTATAAACCAGGATGGGGGTATTTAACAGGATAGGGGTATATAGCAGGATGGGATATATAGCAAGATGGGGGTATGTATCAGGATGGGAGTATTTAGCAGGATGGGGGTATTTATCAAGATTGGGGTATTTATCATGACGGGGGTATATAGCAGGATGGGGGTATATAGCAGGATGAGGGCTATATCAGGATGTGGGACATATACACCATGTGCAGAATTATTAGACAAGTTGTATTTTAGAGGATTTTTTTTATTCTTGATCAACAACTATGTTCTCAATCAACCCAAAAGACTCATAAATATCAAAGCTTAATATTTTTGGAAGTTGGAGTTGGTTATTTTTAGATTTGGCTAGCTTAGGAGGATATCTTTTTATGCAGATAACTATTACAGTGCAGAATTATTAGGCAACTTAATAAAAACCAAATATATTCCCATCTCACTTGTCTATTTTCACCAGGTAAAACAATATAACTGCACAAAATTTAGAAATAAACTGTCATGATTCGCTTCCCTATCCACATGGCTAGGGGGCGGAGTCTTCTCTCGGGCCTCACTTCCGACCCTGGATGCCTTAAAAGCTGACAATTCCAGTGAACCAGCGCCGGCTATAAGCTTAGCTCTGCTTTGCCTGTGATTGCTGGTCCTGTGAGTGATATCCTGATCTGTCTGTTCCTGTGCCCCCGTGCCCTTGTCTGTGTTCCGTCCCCTGGTCGTCCCTCCTGTCCTGTGTCCCCCCTCCTATTTCCCCACTCGGTTGCTTCCTCCGGTACTGACCTTAGCCTGACTTTGACTTCGCTTCTGCTTGCTCCTCCGGTCCTGCTTCTGCCCGTACGGTGTTTGACCCAGCCTGTCTGACTATTCCTCACATACCCTGCAGTTCTGCCTCTCAGCTGTGCTGATTAGGCAGTGCATGAGAATGCTGTGCATTTCCTTCCTGGTTCTCATTGCTCTGTGCAGTGTTGTCTGCTGCAGAGCTCTGGCTCCCCCTGGTGGCAGCATTACAGTATAGCCGGCCCCAATAGGCTTTATCTCCCATAGAAGAAAAAAAAAAGTCATTTAATTCTTGGTAGTGGGTAGAGTTGAGCGCGGTTCGCGGTTCGAGGTTCTCCAGTTCGCGGCTCGAGTGATTTTGGGGGCTATTCTAGATCGAACTAGAACTCGAGCTTTTTGCTAAAGCTCGATAGTTCTAGATACGTTCGAGAACGGTTCTAGCAGCAAAAAGACAAGCTAATTCCTAGCTGGCTTTCCGCTGTAATAGTGTAAGTCACTCTGTGACTCACACTATTATGAAATTTCAGTGTATAGTGTGCGGGAACAGCGCATTCAGATCACTGCTGTATGGATAATGACGATCGCCATTTTTTTTTTTTTTTCCTTGTCTTCCTTCCCTAAGCGTGCGCGTGTAGTGGGGCGGGCCAGCATGTCAGCCAATCCCAGACACACACACAGTTAAGTGGACTTTTAGCCAGAGAAGCAACGGCATGTGTGATAGGATGTCCATGTCACATGTCCCTGCATTATAAAACCGGACATTTTCCTCCAGCACGCCATTATCTGCCTTCAGCGTCCTTGGTGTCAGTCATCACTGGCGCAGCTCCTATCGCCGATACTGCTGTGTACGCTCTATACACAGCGCTATACAGAATAGGGATAGCACTTTCAGTCCTTTTAAGGGCTCATACCGGCAGGGTCAGAGCCATAGGTGACAGGTCCGGGAAAACAGAGTTTAGCAGCTACCCAAGATGACAGCTACTGTGTAGCTAAGGTCAGGGATTTCCTCGCTGCATTTCCCCATTAGGAGGGATAGAAAGGCAGGCTTCCTTTCCTCTACCCAGAGACCCACAACCCTGCCACTGTACCCTCCAGCCCTTTGCACACTCAAACTCATTGTTACTAAGCCATTATACTAGCAAACACTGAGTGAACTTAGTGGCATCCTAACCGTGGCTGTTGGACTTCTGTATTGTCCCACTAGTGCAAAGATATTTGCAGCACGTCTGCCTGCACTGCACACTCAAACTCATTGTAACTAAGCCATTATACTAGCAAACACTGAGTGAACTTAGTGGCATCCTAAACGTGGCTATTGGACTTCTGTATAGTCCCAGTAGTGCAAAGATATTTGCAGCACGTCTGAATGCATTGCACACTCAAACTCATTGTTACTAAGCCATTATACTAGCAAACACTGAGTGAACTTAGTGGCATCCTAAACGTGGCTATTGGACTTCTGTATTGTCCCACTAGTGCAAAGATATTTGCAGCACGTCTGCCTGCATTGCACACTCAAACTCATTGTTACTAAGCCATTATACTAGCAAACACTGAGTGAACTTAGTGGCATCCTAAACGTGGCTATTGGACTTCTGTATAGTCCCAGTAGTGCAAAGATATTTGCAGCAGGTCTGCCTGAATTGCACACTCAAACTCATTGTTACTAAGCCATTATACTAGCAAAAACTGCTGCAACTTAGTGGCATACAAAAAATGCCTGTTGTACTCCATTTGTGCCCCACAGGTGCCAAGCTATGTACAGCTCCTCTGCATGACACCCTCCTGCTCTGTTTTTAAAAGCTATAATAATAGCAAAAACTGCTGCAACTTAGTGGCATACAAAAAGTGCCTGTTGTACTCCATTTGTGCCCCACAGGTGCCAAGCTATTTACAGCACCTCTGCATGACACCTTCTGCTTTGTTTTTAAAAGCTATAATAAAAGCAAAAACTGCTGCAACTTAGTGGCATACAAAAAGTGCCTGTTGTACTCCATTTGTGCCCCACAGGTGCCAAGCTATTTACAGAACATCTGCATGACACCCTCCTGCTCTGTTTTTAAAAGCTATAATAATAGCAAAAACTGCTGCAACTTAGTGGCATACAAAAAGTGGCTGTTGGACTTCTGTATTGTCCCACTAGTGCAAAGATATTTGCAGCACCTCTGCCTGCATTGCACACTCAAACTCATTGTTACTTACTAAGACATTATAATACCAAAAATTGAGTAAACTTAGTGGCATACAAGTAGTGGCTGTTGTACTCCATTAGTGCCCCACTGGTGCAAATCTATGTGCAGCACCTCTGCATGACACCCTCCTGCTCTGTTTTTAATAAGCTATAATGATAGCAAAAAATACTGCCATTTAGTGGCTGTTGTATTTCATTATTGTCCCACTAGTGCCAAGCTATTTCTAGCACCTGTGCAGGACACCCTCCTGCTCTGTTTTTATAAGCTATAATGATAGCAAAAACTACTGCCATTTAGTGGCATCATAGAACTGGCTGTTGTATTTCATTATTGTCCCACTGGTGCCAAGCTATTTCTAGCACCTGTGCAGGACACCCTCCTGCTCTGTTTTTAATAAGCTATAATGATAGCAAAAAATACTGCCATTTAGTGGCATCATAGAACTGGCTGTTGTATTTCATTATTGTCCCACTGGTGCCAAGCTATTTCTAGCACCTGTGCAGGACACCCTCCTGCTCTGTTTTTAATAAGCTATAATGATAGCAAAAAATACTGCCATTTAGTGGCATCATAGAACTGGCTGTTGTATTTCATTATTGTCCCACTGGTGCCAAGCTATTTCTAGCACCTGTGCAGGACACCCTCCTGCTCTGTTTTTAATAAGCTATAATGATAGCAAAAAATACTGCCATTTAGTGGCATCATAGAACTGCCTGTTGGACTTCCATTAGTGTCCCACTGGTGCAAATCTATTTGCAGCACCTCTGCATGACACCCTCATGCACATTTTGCTACGCTAATTTTATAGCAAACTCAGGGAATTCATTGCTGCATTTGATAATTCGGAGGGACAGAAAGTGATGCTTCCTTTAGCTTTTCCTTCTGTTCATAGACAGCATCTCCAAGTCCACACCCGAAGAGCAATTTCTCCTCCACGTCTAAGTGTGGAGAGGCAGCTAGTGCGCATGCGTGTGCCGATTTACCCCAGCCGCAGCCTAACTACAGTGTTTCGCCTAGTGAGTATGCTCAGCCTGACTGTGCCATTCCTGAGGCTAAGTCTTCATTTCGGGATACAGCGCATGCTCCCACACTTAGTGCGAAAAGCCTCTTTGCACAGGTACTTGCATTCCGTGCCTGGTCTAAGTCCTGTTTTGTGCCTAGACACCATGCTACAGCCGATAGTCTTTTTTCAGAGACTGTATTTCATGCAACTGAGCATGCTCAGGCACTTACTGCATCAGAGACTATGTCCGGTAATGAACTCTGTGGCCCTGCCCCTGATGTGGGGGGCCCATATAGACCACAGGGCATCAGGTGTCCTGACGATGTGGCTAGGCCACTCCCAAATGGCTTGCAGAGGTCCGCCCCTATGACTTTTCACCTCATTATTGATGGTCAGACGATAACTGGTGAGGTGTTTGTGTCGTGGCAGCCATGAGGTCATTATTGAAGTTTCGGTTCCAAGTAGGACGCTAGTTATGCCACTCATGACGTGTCACTCTGCTTTTGTCTCCAGGAGGTGCATTGTGGTCCACCCTGGTTTTGGGCGGACCAAGGTTATAAAACGGGCTGGAGCCAACAAGGAGGTGCGCAGTCTTCTATTATGCTCCGAAAGAGCACACCTCCATGTGTTGAACCCATTGCGGCTTTAGGCCAGAGGTAGGCAGGGATAGGGCGTCGATGCAGGCCGCCACCACAGTTGGTAACGCAGAACGGTTAAGACCGGCTCCTGTCCTACAAGTCCTGCTTGTGCAGCCCAGTGGCATTAACAGGCCTGCTGCTGCTGATGGGCCTGCTGTCCACAGGTGTGGCCTCAATGCACACGGTCAGCGTACTCAATGGCCCCTGTGATGTTAACAGGGAGTTCCTGGGCTGGTTGGGCGTGTGGACCCTGTGACGTTAACAGGGCTCCCAGTCTCCAGATCCGAGTGGCGTCTAACTCGGTTCAGGCAACTATTAGTTTCATAGCCACACAGATCTGTATCCTCCATCTAACCTTCCAGTTGCCAACCTCTCCTTTTCCGTCTGGGAGCATGGTGGACATTGACTGCTGATGGGGATATATACCTTTCTCTTTCTTTTCTTATTAATTTTCGTTATATAGCGGTAACATAGTATATACCACCTTATCCAAATCTGCCAGTCCCACCGTAACAGATGGTGTTTCTTCATCAAATGTTACTTTTGCTTAACCAACAAACCCACGGACAAAAACTTTTTTCCCCTTTCCAACACACCTGTTCCCCTTTCCACCAGCATCTGTTATTTTTGAACTCATTTGGTATATGACCAAAAGTGCAACTCTGCAGGGACACCATACTCACTGCCATCTCAGCACAGCAGCCAGCCCTCGGTCCCTCAGATGTGGACAAGTAAAAGACCATTTCCTCCTATCCATGACAAAGCGTTGAGATTCACTCTGTGCAGCACTGGTGTTTACTGGAAAAGCAGATCTAAGAATCCGTACCACCTTCTGCAGATACTCCTGTATACGTGCGTCCCTTTCTATGGCAGGAATTATTTCGCCAAATTTTGTCTTGTACCAGGGATCTAACAGTGTGGCAACCCAGTAGTTAGCATTACTTAGAATTCGTACAATCCGAGGGTCATGTTGTAGGTAGTGCAGCAAGAAGGCGCTCATGTGTCTTGTGCATCCAGGAGGACCAAGTCCTTGGTGTGTTGGTGGCTGAGAGGTGAGAATCGTGCCTCCTTCCTCTGCCCTCTCCCCCCAACCTCGCACAACCTAAATGTGAGCAAGCTCTCACTCATCTGCTGAGTCTTCCATGCCCATCGCCAGTTCGTCCTCCATTTCTTCATGGGCTCCTGCACCTTCCTCAACAATTTTTGCAGATACTATGCGCCCTTGTTAATCCCTCTCCCCCACCGTCCCTTGACTCTCGCCTAGGTGCCGCTCACCGTCTGGACCTTGTAGATCTTATTATCCCTTCTGCATATGACTCCTTCTGTACTTCCTCCCCTTCCTCTTTTACCAACACCTGACTCCGAATAATGCATACAGTGTGCTCCATCTTGTAGATGACCAGAATTGTCACGCTGAGAATGGCATCGCCAGTGCTAAAGATCTTCGTCGAATTTTTTTAAACTGTGTAGAAGGGTGTATAGGTCCTTGATCTGACACCACTCCAGCAGCGTGATCTGCACCACCTCTGGTGGATCAAGTTAGCCCAGGGTATACGTCATACCGTATTTCAGCAGGGCTCTGCAGTGCTGCCACAGATGCTACAACATGTGCAGATTCAAATTCCTGTGTGTCGGAACATCGCATTTCAGGCGTTTAACCGCCAGACCCTAAGACTTCAGGAGCGATGAAAGTTGTTGAGCTGCTGGGTGCAAAGGATGAAAGTGAGCACATAGCAGCGTGCCCGTTGCACAAGGCCATGTAGGCCGGGATGGTATTTTAAAAATTGCTGGAGAATCAGATTCAACACGTGAGCCATACAAGGCACGTGTGTCACATTGCCCTGACGAAGGGCCGCAGACAGGTTTGCATCATTGCCGCACACGGCTGTTAAGTCACCAACGTAGTCCACTCAATCAATTTGTACTCCGGTCGCCAGGTGACAACGTGTTCCTTTCGTGCATAGTGCTGATGATGGGAAAGGAGTCGATGCCAGCGGCGCAGGTGGACGCAGGTTACGCTCACCCACTGGGCTGCGTTACCTTGACAGATGCAGAACCACAGGCTGAATGTAGGTGGTGGGTATCTCACAGATGAAGTACCATCATTCAGCTACAACCAATGGGAATACACCGCACCCTTTTTTAGGCCCCTCCTGTCTGCAGACCACTGCCAGACAAAGCTATGAACCTCTTGTTACTGTTACCCCCAGTTCAGTTTTATGATTTTGTGTGCTTGTTACCTGTGACTACTTTTCCTGCTTGCTGTTTATGTACCTCGTTGGCCGATCCGCATTTCACCTCTGCTTGTTTTCTGATTAAGTCCTGGCCATCCCATTCTATTCCTCTTCCTCAATTAATGTTTTGACCCTGCATGACTACTATTCTCTGGAACTGCAGCCTTCCACAGGTATTGATCAACTTGGGCCCTGTGTAATTCCAAATCACTGTATAGGGGTTAAAGGGTTTCAGGGTTCTGGGTGTCCAGCTTGGTGAGTGGCTTCCCTCTAGCCTATCCTTTACAGCCCATCTGAGTGTGTCGATCCAGGCAGGCGTTACACCGTGCCCTGGTCAGAAGGCCATGTAGGCCGGGATAGTGTTTTAAAAATTGCTGGACAACCAGGTTCAACACGTGAGCCATACAAGGCACGTGTGTCACATTGCCCTGAAGAAGGGTCGCAGACTGGTTTGCATCATTGTCGCACCCGACCTTCCCTGGCTGCTGGTTGAGTGGAGACAACCATTGATGAAACTCGGTCTCACTCTCCAGAGCTAACCGTCCACAATTCCTCAGCGGTGTCTCACATTTCCCCTACATTTCAAAGTAAACATTTGACCGCCTGATGGCCTTGAGCTCTGCTGCCAGCATAGTAAGGAGGTGTGTGGGATTCCTTGGGCGCAGTTACAAGGAAGGGTGGCCTGACCACACAGGGTTTGGGCCGAGGTGGAGGACCCACACGAGGTTGAGGAGGCAGAAGCAGTGGAGGAACTTGTACATACAGAGGAAGGATTGACACACAAGTCGTGGGGACGGCAAGACTTGTACAGCAAACCCTTCTCCATCACTCACCATAGTTACCCAGTGCCCAGTCAGCAACATGTAACTCCCCTGTCCATGCTTACTGGTCCAAGTATCTGTGGTGAAATGCACCCTGTCACACACAGAGTTTCTCAAGGAATCGGTGAGGTTGTGTGCAACCTGCTGTGGTAGCGCGGGCATGCATTTCTTGGAGAAGGAGTGACGACTGGCCATCGGCTCTTGGGGCACTGCAATGGGCATAAGGTCTCGAAAATCCTCGGTCTCAAAAGGGTGTAAAGGCAGCCTTTCTGTTGCCAACAAGTTGCAGATGATGAAACTCAACCTCTTAGTCATGTCATGCCCTTCGAAAATCATGTAAAACACAGCGAGGGGACTCCAACCACAGCCTCCCTCGTTTCCACTAATTGGGCCACACACACCCCACTTGACTGGCATCACTTGACCCCCCTTTTCAAAATGAAAAAGATGCTTTGCATGAAGCACTCTCAAAAATACGCGTGCCTTTCACGTCCCCTGGATGACCCAGGGGAAGAAAAGTCCTCTGAGAGCCATGACTTGTTCATCTTGGTTCTTTTTTCAAAAGCGAGGGGACTCCAACCACAGTCTCCCTCGTTTCCACTAATTGGGCCACACACACCCCACTTGACTGGCATCACTTGATCCCCCTTTTCAAAATGAAAAAGATGCTTTGCATGAAGCACTCTCAAAAATACGTGTGCCTTTCACGTCCCCTGGATTACCCAGGGGAAGAAAAGTCCTCTGAGAGCCATGACTTGTTCATCTTGGTTCTTTTACAAACACAGCGAGGGGACTCCAACCACAGTCTCCCTCGTTTCCACTAATTGGGCCCCACACACCCCACTTGACTGGCATCAGTTGACCCCCCTTTTGAAAAAGAAAAAGATGCTTTGCATGAAGCACTCTCAAAAATACGCGTGCCTTTCGCCTCCCCTGGCTGACCCAGAGGAAGAAAAGTCCTCTGAGAGCCATGTCCACATTGTCAGTGGACAGACACGTGTGCTTATCTGCCAGCAGACCCCCAGTAGCACTGAAGACCGGTTCCGAGAGAACGCTGGCTGCAGGACACGACAAGATCCCCAAGACGTACGTGGCAAGCTCAGTCAATTTATCCAGATTGGATGCCTAAAATGAGCAGGGCTCAAGTTGCACAGTAATGGCATCGACGTTTTCTTGCATATACTCATATATCTGTGTGTCCTCCTCTTTTTCCTTGTCCAGCTCTTTTGTTTTTGCATGCGTATATGTCCTTGTCACTTTTTCATGTGTTTGTGTTGTGTTGTGAGTTGTTTGTCACCTTTTGAACACCTTTGAGGGTGTTTTCTAGGGGTTTTTATGTGTTTGTGAATGCCTGCCATTGTTTCCTATGCAGTTCGAGTTCGGTTCGTCGAACGTTCGACGAACCGAACTCGAACGGGATCTCCGTTCGGCGAACCGAACTCGAGCCGAACCACGACCGGTTCGCTCATCTCTAGTAGTGGGATCCAATTTTGCAGGATAACAGACTGTAATGGATCCACTCAGTACTTTGTGCGACCAAGTAGCCAACCTTACGCAGCTGGTGAAGGATTTGGCTGCAGAGCATCGCACCCTGGTAGCTTCACACAACATTCTGCATAGTCAGGTTTCTGTTTCTGCGAGGGCCACCTCCGTGGCAGTTACCTCACAAACCGTAGGACAGCATAGTCCCACTGATGTCCAACTGACCTCCCCCGAACCCACGGTGATGCTCCTTGATAAATTCTCGGGGGAGAAAAACCTATTTTGGACATTTAGGGAGAGTTGCAGGCTTCTTTTCACTCTCCGGCCTCGGTCCTCGGGGAATGAGACCCAGCGGGTGGGGATCATCATGTCGTTACTTAGATGGGGTCCCCAGACCTGGGCTTTTTCCCTACCCCCTTCGGCCCCGGAACGGCATTCGGTTGACCTCTTCTTTGAGTCCCTCGGGGTGATATATGACGAACCAGACCGTGTACGGGTGGCTGAGGACAGGATCATGTGTCTCACTCAAGTTTACCACACTGCTGATCTATATTGTTCTGAGTTTCGGCAGTGGTCCACTGAGGTACGGTGGAATGATTCTGCACTCAGGTGCCAATTCCGGAGAGGTCTTTCGGACTCCCTGAAAGACGCTTTGGCTCTGCACCCTCCTCCCAGCACCTTGGATGATGCGATGATGGAGGCAGTTCGTATGGACCGCAGATTACGGGAAACAAGGGGAACCATGCATGAGATTCCGCCCCCTCTACCTAGGGCACCTTCTTTGCCGGCTATGGAACAGATGGAAGTTGGAGCCATCAGTCCGGATGAGAAGGAGAGGAGAAGACGCCGGGATCTCAAGCTGTGCTTCTATTGTGGACACCATGGACACTGGAGGAAAGACTGCCCGGCTTGCCCCTCGCTAAAGAGTCGTTGGGAAACTTCAAAGTCTGGGTAACGGTCGAGGAGGTTGCCCAGACTATCAGGTACCTTTTCTCTCCTCCAATAAGATACTTCTGAATGTCGACCTCCGGGTCAAGGAGTAGGTCTCGTCTGCTACTGCCTTTGTTGACTGTGCGCCCGCTATGAACTTCATTGACTCTGAGTTGGTCCAAAGGTTAGAGTTAGGGGCAGTGAGGTTAGAAGGACCCATTCAACTCCTGGCAATTGATAAAACACCGCTGCCTCAAAACCTCATTCGGTTTGCTACAGAAAAATTTACTCTGGTGATTGGGTCTCTGCATTCTGAAACTATTTCTTGTTTTGTAATGGCCAATCTCCCTGCTGGATTAGTGTTGGGGTATCCATGGTTAAGGTTACATAATCCTGTTATTGATTGGGAGTGTCGTACCATAGTCAAATGCAGCCCTGCTTGTCATAAAAGGTGTTTACAATCTGTACCTGTGTTCTCCGTAAGTCCTGAGGGTCTTCCGGAATACCTGAGGGACTACGGAGACGTATTCTCGGAAACAGAGGCCCAGGTTTTGCCACCTCATCGCCCATATGACTGTGCCATCGATTTACTTCCCAATACCAAATTGCCCAAGGCCCGTTTATATCACCTCTTGGGTCCAGAAAGGGCTGCTATGAAATCATACATATCTGATAGTATACGTAAAGGGAATATCCATCCTTCTTCTTCCCCTGTGGCTGCTGGGATCTTTTTTGTAAAGAAGAAGGACGGAGGATTAAGGCCATGTCTCGATTTCCGAGAATTAAACAAAATTACTGTGAAAAACACGTATCCACTTCCACTCATCCCTGATCTCTACAACCAACTCTCTGAAGCCCGGTGGTTTACCAAACTAGATCTCAGGGGGGCCTATAATCTTATCCGTATTAGAGAAGGGGATGAGTGGAAAACAGCCTTTCTGACGTCAGAGGGGTTATTCAAGAATTTGGTGATGCCTTTTGGTCTAACAAATGCCCCTGCGGTGTTTCAAAATTTCATCAACGATATCTTCTCTGATTTTCTTGGTCGTTTTGTGGTCATCTATCTCGATGACATTTTGATTTATTCTGCCAATAGAGATACGCATATTATGCATGTTCGCCCAGTATTACAGAGATTACGTGATAACCATCTGTTTGCCAAGCTTGAAAAATGTGTTTTCTCTGTTCAGGAAATAGCCTTTCTTGGGTTACTCCTTTCTCGTGATGGGTTTAAATGGACCCAGGAAAGGTGCAGGCTAACGTGGATTGGGTGCAACCCAGAGATATCAAGGCGCTACAACGCTTTTTGGGTTTCGCAAATTATTATTGAAGGTTCATTAAGGGGTTTTCTCAAATTGCCAAGCCATTGACTGACCTTACACGGAAAGGGGCGGATCTGCAGAACTGGTCGCAAACGGCTGTCCAGGCCTTTCTTGAGTTAAAGGACCAGTTCATGTCCGCCCCAGTCCTGGTACAGCCTGACCTCGAGGCGCCGTTTGTTGTTGAGGTGGACGCCTCAGAGGTGGGGGTGTGAGCTGTTCTCTCTCAGGGCCCTGCTACTCTGACTAATCTGCGACCATGTGCGTTCTTCTCCAAGAAATTCACTCCAGCTGAGAGGAACTATGATGTGGGTAACCGTGAATTATTGGCGGTAAAGTTGGCATTCGAAGAATGGAGGCATTTTTTGGAGGGTGCTGTTCACCGTATTACTGTCATCACTGATCATAAAAACCTCGCGTATATCGAGCCCACCAAGAGATTGACGCCTCGACAAGCGAGGTGGGCTCTTTTCTTTTCTAGATTTCATTTTCGTATTACTTTTCGGCCGGGGTCTAAAAACGTGAGGGTAGATACACTGTCTCGTAGTTTGGTCCCGATGTCACCTCCAGAGCCTCCTTCCTCCATTCTTCCACGAGGGGTGGTGGTCGCTGCCTTGTCATCAGAGTTAGAGGCTGAGGTCAGGGAGGCCCAGTCCTCAGCGCCATCTTCCGCCCCAGACACTAAACTGTTTGTCCCTTTGCACCTCCGGTTACGGGTACTTCAAGAGTTCCATGAGTCCGTACTTAGTGGCCATCCTGGAGTTACCGCCTCTTGCAGGGCTGTTGCTCGACTGTTTTGGTGGCCATCTCTTAAGTCAGATGTTGCTCGGTTTGTGTCTGACTGTGCTACATGTGCCCGTGCTAAGGTATGTCGTAACCGGCCGGCCGGGGAACTGGTTCCATTACCTGTTCCTGAAAGACCATTGACCCACTTGTCCATGGATTTCATTACGGACCTCCCTGTCTCAAATGGTATGACTGTGATCTGGGTGGTGGTGGATCGTTTTAGTAAACAGGCACATTTTGTTCCCCTCTCCGGTCTACCTACTGCTGCGGCCCTTGCCAACCACTTTATTGACCAGGTGGTTCGGTTACATGGGTTGCCCCTGAATATTGTGTCTGACAGGGGGGTACAATTCATTTCTCGGTTTTGGAGGGCCTTGTGCAGGCGGTTGGGAATTGAGTTGTCCTTCTCGTCCGCCTATCATCCCGAGTCCAATGGGCAGACGGAAAGGACGAATCAGACCCTTGAGCAAATCCTGCGGTGCTTGGTTTCTGCTCAGCAGGAGGATTGGTGTACGTTTTTGCCCCTTGCGGAGTTTGCATTCAATAGCAGAGTCCATCAGTCTACGGGAACTTAATTACGGGTTTCACCCTCACTTCGGGACCTTCTCTAGAGTGGATTCGGGGTGTCCAGGGGCCGACTCCGTCGTTCAGCATCTGGAGGAGGTGTGGAAGGAGGTACGGCGGTGCATCGTGATGGCTCAACAGTCCCAGAAACGCCAAGCGGACAAACGCCGTTCTCTGGGACCCCCCTTTCAGGTGGGGGACAAAGTGTGGCTGTCCACTCGGAATATCAGGCTCAGGGTTCCATCTGCTAAGTTGGGTCCTAAGTTTATAGGGCCCTATGAGATCATTGAAGTGATCAACCCGGTGGCCTTCCGGTTGCAACTGCCCCAGACCTTGCGTATTCCTAACGTATTTCATGCCTCCTTGCTTAAGCCATTCGTTCCTTCGGTGGTGGATTCTCAGACCCCTCCGGCTCCGATACTGGTGGACAGTGAGGAGGAGTATGAAATTCAGCGTATTATCGACTCTCGTTGGGTTCATAGTTCCCTCCAGTATCTGATTCATTGGAAGGGTTACGGTCCGGAGAACCGGTCCTGGGTGCCGACTCGTTCCGTGCGGGCCGATCGGTTAATTGCGGCTTTCTGACGAAAGTATCCTGGGAAGCCTGGGGGTCCGGTGGCCCCCCCTTGAGGAGAGGGTACTGTCATGATTCGCCTCCCTATCCACATGGCTAGGGGGGCGGAGCCTTCTCTCGGGCCTCACTTCCGACCCTGGATGCCTTAAAAGCTGACACTTCCAGTGAACCAGCACCGGCTATAAGCTTAGCTCTGCTTTGCCTGTGATTGCTGGTCCTGTGAGTGATATCCTGATCTGTCTGTTCCTGTGCCCCCGTGCCCTTGTCTGTGTTCCGTCCCCTGGTCGTCCCTCCTGTCCTGTGTCCCCCCTCCTATTTCCCCACTCGGTTGCTTCCTCCGGTATTGACCTTAGCCTGACTTTGACTTCGCTTCTGCTTGCTCCTCCGGTCCTGCTTCTGCCCGTACGGTGTTTGACCCAGCCTGTCTGACTATTCCTCACATACCCTGCAGTTCTGCCTCTCAGCTGTGCTGATTAGGCAGTGCATGAGAACGCTGTGCATTTCCTTCCTGGTTCTCATTGCTCTGTGTAGTGTTGTCTGCTGCAGAGCTCTGGCTCCCCCTGGTGGCAGCATTACATAAACATTTCTGACATGCATAAACAAAACCCCCAAAAAATAGTGACCAATATAGCCACCTTTCTTATGATGACACTCAACAGCCTACCATCCATAGATTCTCTCAGTTGCTTGATCTGTTTACGATCAACATTGCGTGCAGCAGCCACCACAGCCTCCCAGACACTGTTCTGAGAGGTGTACTGTTTTCCCTCCCTGTAGATCTCACATTTTACGAGGGATCACAGGTTCTCTATGGGATTCAGATCAGGTGAACAAGGGGGCCATGTCATTATTTTTTTAATCTTTTAGACCTTTACTGGCCATCCCCGCTGTGGAATAGTTGGATGCATGTGATGGAGCATTGTCCTGCATGAAAATCATGTTTTTCTTGAACGATACCAACCTATTCCTGTACCACTGCTTGAAGAAGTTGTCTTCCACAAACTGGCAATAGGTCTGGGACTACTGGGACCAGCCCATACCAGTACCCCACCTCCACTTTGCTGGCGTCGGATTCGGAGTGGAGCTCTCTGCCGTTTACTGATCCAACTTCTGGCCCATCCATCTGGCCCATCAAGAGTCACTCTCATTTAATCAGTCCATAAAACCTTTGAAAAATCAGTCTTAAGATATTTCTTGGCCCAGTCTTGACGTTTTATCTTATGTTTCTTGTTCAAAGGTGGTCGTTTTTCAGCCTTCCTTACCTTGGCCATGTCCCGGAGTATGGCACACCTTGTTCTTTTTGATACTCCAGTAATGTTGCAGCTCTGAAATATGGCCAAACTGGTAGAAAATGGCATTTTAGCAGCTTCACGTTTGATTTTCCTCAATTCATAGGCAGTTATTTTGCACATTTTTTGCCCAACACACACTTCTTGCGACCCTGTTGGCTATTTGCCATGAAACGCTTGATTGTTCGGTGATCACGCTTCAAAAGTTTGGTAAATTCAAAATTGCTGCATCCCTCTGCAAGACATCTCACAATAGAGTCCGTCAAATCTCTTTTATGACCCATTTTGCCAAAGGAAAGGAAGTTGCCTAATAATTAAGCACACCTTATATAGGGTGTTGATGTCATTACACCACACCCCTCCTCATTACAGAGATGCACATCACCTGATTTACCTAATTAGTAGTTGGCTCTCAAGCCTATACAGCTTGGAGTAGGACAGCATGTATAAAAAGTACCATGTAATCAAAATACTCATTTGCCTAATAATTCTGCACACAGTGTACAGTGTGTCCACCCATAGCCTGTCCACCGCCATTAACTTTAGAACGGCGACAGCTATAGGCATAGAAGTGGTGTCTATGTATAGTAAAGTAGCCATGCGCTTCGCAATGAAACCACCTATAGTGCCACCTGGTGGAAAACAACGGAGTTAGCATTTTTATTTCAAACACGGAACAAGATAGATAAAAAACGGGAATTACAAAGTTGTAGAGCATCATCAATTCAATATGAATCGACACCTAGCATACAGAAATGCTATGATATGAAACCCATGACCTCCCCAAAACATTGAATGCTGGTCACGAATATGATGCTCATTTAACTTTGATGCTCAAAGTGGCCACCATCAGCTGCAATGCACATCTGGACTCTGGACGGCATACTGTTTCTTGCTGCACGTAAGTGACACGTTTGCACAAGCATCTGTAATACATCGTCGTAGGTCCTGCAATGTTGGTGGAGGGGGTCACATACACTTGCTGTTTGATGCGACCTCACAGAAAGAAGTCCAATGGGGTCAGGTCAGGTGAGCGTGGAGGCCACTCACCATACCCAATGACTTGTAGGAAGGTCTCCATGAGGTATCGCTTCACATCTGCAGCCTTGTGAGTTTTACACATTCTAATCATAGCATTTCTGTATGCAAGGTGTCGATTCGTATTGAATTGATGATGCCCTATAACTTTGTAATTCTCTTTTTTTCTCTATCTCGTTTTGTTTTCAAGATAAAAATGGTAACTTCGTTGTTTTTCACCAGGTGGCGCTATAGGTGGTTTCATTGCGTAGCGCATAGATACTTTACTATACCGCGACACAACTTTTTTGCCTGTAGCTGCCGCCGTTGTCAAGTTGATGGCGGTGGACAGGATATGTCCACGCTTTGATCCAATTGATCCATCCAATGTATGGTCTATGTCCTTATATACCTTTGTTAGCATTACCTTGATAAAAGCTCTATGAGCTGAAACGTCAGTGTAGTTGATGAACCTTTTTTGCCTTGCAATAAAATCACCTGCAAAAATGTTTTTTCATTTCATATTTTCTTATTTGAGTGTGCCGAAGCTTGCTTTTCTATATTGACTACTATTTTTCTTCTGAGCACCTCTCTATTCCAGTAGTTAGTGCAGCCAGGCTGACTTTTTCTATAGGATATGGGTGGACACACTGTATACAAGTATGGGGATCTTCTACAAGGCAGCAGGATCATTACCAGGATGGGGTATCTTAGTAGAGAATTTGGGGACATTACCCCCATAACAGTGTCAGCAGCAGATCCTCACCCATTAACAGTGTGTCATGACCACATTTTTTGTTAAAAAAATTATTTTCCTATTTTCCTCCTCTAAAACCAGGCTACGTCTTATGATCCGGTGCGTCTTATAGTCCGAAAAATACGGTACCTGACCAGAATCCATTAAAAATTGTAAGGAAGGAACTAAAGCTCAGAGTAAATAGAGATAGCCCGCGATACCTTCAGGATTTGAAGAATGTGTGTTGAAGAATGAGCCAAAATCACACCTGAGCAATGGATGAGACTAGTTGCTCCATTCAAGAGGCATCTTGTAGCTGTCATCACCAACAAAAGTTTTTGAACAAAGTATTAAATTAATTTCAGTAAGCGTGTCCAATATTTTTTCCATGTGTCATTTCTCATTGTTATATGTAGGTCTTTAAATTTATGGACATCTATGGTTTGATTGGCTTGGTTGTTATAACTGGTGAGAAATTCATGTCAATAGCACCTTTAGAAATATACTTACTAAAACAATTAGCGACGTGGTCATTACTTATTTCACCCTCTTTTTGTATTCTTGAAACATATAAAATGCAGTTAAAATAAAAATGGCTTACAAAAGTAAACTAAGCAATGATTCAAATAGAAAAAAAATATAAATTATTGACATTTTATTTTCTTGCTACTAACCAAGGTTAAACAGCAGATATATAAAACAAAATTATGACAGCAATCTCCAGTCAAAGCTAGCTAAAGCATCAAACTCTTACACTTAATAGAAAGGTATTTATTATATGATGCAGTTAATCATTTACACTCAATACCCCAGAGCTTAGCATTCCCCAAATGTTTCTAATAAACAATACAATTAAAAATGAACATTTATGCAGATTTATTTTCACATTTATCAAGGCATTTATTCCTTTTACTTATATAGCACCATCATATTCTGCACCCTTTACAAATATTGTCATCACTGACCCCACTGGGGTTTACAATCTAATTTTTTTATCAGTATGTCTTTGAAGTGAGGGAGGAAACTGGACCACCCAGTTGAAAACTAAACATGTGGAGATCATATAGATGTATGTTGCAGATTTTGTCTTTGGTGGGATATTAACCCAGGAATATAGACGAGCAAAACCAAACTGTAAAGTTCGGGGTCCATACTGAACACAAGGTACTGAACCCCGAACACAGACTTTTGACTGTATATCCTGGTCCTGTACGGGTTTTTCACCAGAATAAAGCTTGTTAAAATGTTGCAAAATAGCCAATCAGCAAGCTTTTTCTCACAGGGGAGTACGGATGGAACAGGGGCTCCTAGGTTGACCCTAAAACTGGGGCCTCTCTGCTGTCCCTTATCTCGAAGGTATGCAAATCAAAAAGGTCCAGCAAGACAAAACAATCACTCATCTTGGGGAGACCAGCCAGAGAAAACACTGCCCGCAGCCAGCGAGGGCGCTCAACACCGTGAAATCCTAGGTGCATTTCCCCCTGGGAAGTATGCAAATCAAACAGCTTGTGTTTTCTCTGGCTGGTCTCCCCAAGATCATAGATTGTTTTGTCTTGCTGCTCTACTAGACATTGCTCCCACCTAGCCAGAATCCTACTCCACGCTGATGAAAGGCAATACCCTGAAACAGCTGTCTGTGGATGGATATCTGGCCTTGGTATTTCCCTTGTCATATCTTTAAACTTGTCAAGAGCTGGATATTGACTAAAAAGGCGACTTAATATGGTGGTTATGGTGGTCTCCTAAAAAGAGCCACTCCTTGGCTAGGTCCTTCCCGGAGGGATATCTGGCTATTTTCCGTGTCGAGACTCCTAATAGAGACTGCATACTTCCCAGGGGGCAATGCACCTAGGATTTCACTGTGTTGAGCGCCCTCGCTGGCTGTGGCCAGTGTTTTCTCTGGCTGGTCTCCCCAAGATCAGTGATTGTTTTGTCTCGAAGGTAGACTTGATGGTAGCCAGGTTCGAGCCTCCAATGTGGCCATTTCTCCTGTCCAAGCCCTAATACTATTTCCCCCCAACCAGGGAACAGCCGGAAACCCAGTCACCAAAACCCAACAAATAATAATAGACAAGGGTAGACAAAAACTCATGCACACTGCACTCAAACACAAAGGAGGGGCAGTATGTGAACTGGGGAGTAACTCAAATGTGATAGGAAATAAATACACAACTAAAGGACTCAAACACCACTCTGAACCGCAACTTGAAGATCACCATACAACTGGCTAATCACAGGAAAAAGGAAGCCAAGAGCTATAACTGGCAAACAGCCCCAGAATCCACACCCTTATAAAGGCTGGAGATGGTGCTCAGCAACTTGAGATCTCAGTAGTTAATTAACTTCCGCTGTACTGGAGAGCAGTGAAGCCAGAACCAGCCGACACCCATGACAGGCTGTGCAACTAAAGAATCCCAGGCAGTTTGTTGGACTCTGCAGTATGAACAGAGTCTTACACTTTTAGGCAGTGGCCACTTCCGTAACCATCACCTTTGACTGGCCAGGGAAATCACTGTAAAAAAAATGTCAGCTATAAATGGAAGGTAAATGGTAGTAAGAGCAGGATAGTTATACATACCGTGTTTCCGGAGGATCCCAGTGCAGTCAAAGTCTCATCCGGGCCCGCTAATTAAGGTTCATCAATATTGACTACTTGCCCCCTCTGTGCCAGTGTCTGTGATTGGTTGTAGACTGCTATACACACCCCCCACCCTGTGTCCACGTCTGTGATTGGTTGCAGTCAGTTTGCTGTATAGTAGTGTAAAAATAAATAAATACAGTCATATGAAAAAGTTTGGGCATCCCTATTAATGTTAACCTTTTTTCTTTATAACAATTTGGGGTTTTGCAACAGCTATTTCAGTTTCATATATCTAATAACTGATGAACTGAGTCATATTTCTGGATTGAAATGAGGTTTATTGTACTAACAGAAAATGTGCAATCCGCATTTAAAAAAAATTTGACCGGTGCAAAAGTATGGGCACCTCAACATAAAAGTGACATTAACATTTTTTAGATCCTCCTTTTGCAAAAATCACAGCCTCTAGTCGCTTCCTGTAGCTTTTAATGAGTTCCTGGATCCTGGATGAAGGTATATTTGACCATTCCTGTTTACAAAACAATTCCAGTTCAGTTAAGTGTGATGGTCGCCAAGCATGGACAGCATGCTTCAAATCATCCCACAGATTTTCAATGATATTCAGGTCTGGGGACTGGGATGGCCATTCCAGAACATTGTAATTGTTCCTCTGCATGAATGCCTGAGTAGATTTGGAGTGGTGTTTTGGATCATTGTCTTGCTGAAATATCCATCCCCTGCGCAACTTCAACTTCGTCACTGATTCTTGCACATTATTGTCAAGAATATGCTGATACTAAGTTGAATCCATGCGACCCTTAACTTTAACAAGATTCCCGGTGCCAGCATCGGCTACACAGCCCCAAAGCATGATGGAACCTCCACCAAATTTTACTGTGGGTAGCAAGTGCTTTTCTTGGAATGCCGGTTTTTTTTTTTTTTGGAACGCCTTTTTGTATGACCAAACAACTCAATCTTTGTTTCATCAGTCCACAGGACCTTCTTCCAAAATGTAACTGGCTTGTCCAAATGTGCTTTTGCATACCTCAGGCAACTGTTTGTGGCGTGCTTGCAGAAATGGCTTCTTTCGCATCACTCTCCCATACAGCTTCTCCTTGTGCAAAGTGCGCTGTATTGCTGACCAATGCACAGTGACACCATCTGCAGCAAGATGATGCTGCAGGTCTTTGGAGGTGGTCTGTGGATTGTCCTTGATTGTTCTCACCATTCTTCTCTGCCTTTCTGATATTTTTCTTGACCTGCCACTTCTGGGCTTAACAAGAACTGTACCTGTGTTCTTCCATTTCCATACTATGTTCTTCACAGTGGAAACTGACAGTTTAAATCTCTGAGACAACTTTTTGTATCCTTCCCCTGAACAACTATGTTGAATAATCTTTGTTTTCAGATCATTTGAGAGTTGTTTTGAGGAGCCCATGATACCACTCTTCACAGGAGATTCAAAAAGGAGAACAACTTGCAAGTGGCCACCTTAAATACCTTTGCTCATGATTGGATACACCTGCCTATGAAGTTCAAAGCTCAATGAGGTTACAAAACCAATTTAGTGCTTTAGTAAGTCAGTAAAAAGTAGTTAGGAGTGTTCAAATCAAGAAATTGATAAGGGTGCCCATACTTATGCACCGGTCAAATTTTGTTTAAATGCGGATTGCACATTTTCTGTTAGTACAATAAACCTCATTACAATCCAGAAATATTACTGAGTCCATCAGTTATTAGATATATGAAACTGAAATAGCTGTTGCAAAAACCCAAATTGTTATAAAGAAAAAAGGTTAACATTAATAGGGGTGCCCAAACTTTTTCATATTACTGTATGTCATTATAAAAATGATGTAGGCTCCCGCCATTTTTTAATAACCAACACAGGTAAAACAACCTGCTCACAGCCTGGTTCCGTGTTGGCTGGTGATGTCCCAGAATTCAGCAGAGGTCACACCCATACTCCCCCACTGCTTTCAGTGAAAGGGCTGCTGGACTGTCGGAATGCGGGTCACATCAAGCACTAGATTAGTAATGGGATACATCTATGAGACAGGTCCCCCGTTGGCTGATGATGTCACTCAGTTCAGCGGAGATCATAATCAGGCTGCCTGTTGGATTGCGAGTCACCGCTCATATTACCCTGATTACCACTGCACAAGTGAAGTTGCGATGAGCCTAGTAATGTGATGTGCAAATTCTGGGCAGCTGCGGGCTGGCATTTTTAGGCTGGAGGGGCTAATATTTATGCCTCCTCCCTTCCTAATAATACCAGCCCGCACCTGTCTGCTTTACTGTGTCTCGATGTTAAAAATGGAGAACTCTGCATCTTTGCTTTCCCTCTATTTTGATATCCAGTCACTGTAAAGCTCACAGGTAGGGATGCTGCCTGCAACTATTGTTTTACCCCCTACTGGCTATCAAAATATGGTGGGAAATTACGTCATTTTTTTTTAAAAATAATTTATTTATTTTTACACTAATATACAGTAAACTGACTGGAACCAATCACAGATGTGAACACAGGGTGGGGAGTATGTATAGCAGTCTGCAACCAATCACAGACACTGGCACAGAGGGTCGATGAGAGAAGCAGTGAATATTGATGAACCTTAATTATCTGGTCTGTAAGAGAATCTGAGTGCATCGTGATCCTCCAGGAAACACTGGAAAATATGGTACATGTAGCTAATCTGCTCTTACTACCGATTAACTTCCATTTTCAGCCCCCTAGCGCTTACTACGGCCATCTTACAGCCCTAAACGTCTTATGCCCATTGACTTGTATGGGGTTTGTTGTTTGTGAACAAGCGCTTGCCAAACCCAGTTTTTTTTCCCCTTGCTAGTTCTGCGAACTCGAATATCCACAGTTTTGCTCATCACTACCCAGGACGCCAGAGTTGCAAAGAAGCAGCACAAACCATATTGGGGAGTATCAAGATGCCTCTGTCACGCTCCCCGGGTCCCCTGTCACGCTCCCCGGCTCCCCTGCCACACTCCCCGGCTTCCCTGCCTCGCTCCCCGGATCCTCTGCCAGGCGTCCCCCGCTCCACAGCCTCCATGCCCCATCACCTGCGGTCCCCAGGCAGCCCGGTCCCCGCTCCCGGCGCCCGTCGACAACTCTGCTTCAGCCCGGCTCTCCTGCCTCCTGTTCACCACTCCCTGCTCTGGCTTCTGGCACCCGGGCCTCGCGCATGCGCATTAGGGCGCGCGCGCGGTCATTGACCCTCTCTTAAAGGGCCAGTGTCCTCCAACAGCATATTGAAGAATCAGGTACAGGGTATATAGGGGGATCCTTTCCAAGTGGGCGGGGCCTGTTCTTCATGTTTTGCTAACCTAGGAGTCAGGTCTCCTTGTGTCTTGTGGTATACTTACCTATCTCTCTCGTAGAGCCGCTCCTGCCTCGCCAACCGGTCCTGACGATACCCGAACCCCGAACGGTGACTGTCTGCCATCCCGTCAGTTCATACCATCTCCGATCCCTGTGGTGACCCGTCTTCTCGCTCCGTCGGTTCCGGACTCTGCCTGACGTCATCTCGGCCTCCGAACCTGAGCTCCGTCACCCGGACTACCTTCAGTGACTCCGTGGTCCCAGGGACTTCTCCACTCCTCTGAACGGACTGTCCTGCTACCTGTAGTGCTCCGGCTACAGGGCACCTTGCCTTCGGTGAGGTGTTCAGCCCAGTGGATCCACCTCCTGGGTCTGCCCGTCCACCTGGCCCTAACAGCCTCTGAGCATCATGACTATTGTGCCATTCTATTACATATCAATCTTTTTATTTTTAGATTTGTGACATCAGAATTAATGTTAAGGAGGGTTCAAAAGCCTTTCTCTACCAATTCAGCCCAGAAAAGAGCACTTCAGCATTATGGACTGTTTTTTTTTTATCTACCATTGAAGGTACGGTCGCCTTGAGGACTTCAACATTAATGGTGCCTCTATCATTAGACCCTCCAGAAAACCTGCTTTCTGCTATCAAACACAAAATTACTGACCTACCTGAAGGTTGATCTAATGCAAGGGTCTTAAACGCAGCTGAGTATAAGGGGTACTTTGCACACTGTGACATCGCTAGCTGATGATAGCGATGACGAGCGCAATAGTACCCACCCCCGTCGCACATGCGATATCTTGTGATAGCTGCCGTAGCGAACATTATCGCTACGGCAGTTTCACACACACATACCTGCCCTGCAACGTCGCTCTGGCTGGTGACCCACCTCCTTCCTAAGGGGGCGGGTCGTGCGGCGTCACAGCGGCGTCACACGGCAGGCGGGCAATAGAAGCGGAAACGTAAACATCCCGCCCATCTCCCTCCTTCCGCATAGCCGGTAGAGGCAGGTAAGGAGATGTTCCTCGCTCCTGCGGCTTCACACATAGCGATGTGTGCTGCCGCAGGAACGAGGAACAACATCATATCTCCTATTGGTGCGACATTATGGAAATGAACGACGTGACACAGATCAGCGATTTTTCACACTTCTGTGCTCGTTCGTCGTCGCACCTAGGATTTACACGTTGCGATGTTGCTACCGGCGCCGGATGTGTGTCACTTTCGATTTGACCCCGACGATATCGCAGTAGCGATGTCGCAATGTGCAAAGTACCCCTGAGGGTTGACATAGAAAAATTTTGCAGGATAAAGTGACATTTTTAGTGGTACCTTAATATTTTTCTATACACCTTTTGATAACTTTTTTATAACATTTTTCCCTCGTTTCTTATAATTTTTTTTTAAATGGCATTCATGATATAGTTTATGGTACAATTTTACAGATTGGATCATTAAGAAAGTGGTGATAACAAATGTGTACTTTTTTATTTTAGTTTATTAGTTTAATTCCTTGCAAAAAGGAAGGGTTTAGGTTCATGGAGAACTTGGCCGACTTCTGATTCGGCTACAGGTTCTACCGTAGGCCCGGGATGCAACACAATGTGAGGGGTGCAGCTGTGCTGGGGGATAAAATGGTCAGATGCATAGAGGAGATTTTAAACTAGGATTTAACACCTTCACAACCGGCCGATTTTTCGCTTTCCGTTTTTTTTTTCACAATTCTTCTTCCAAGAGACGTAACTTTTTTATTTTTACGTCATCATGGTCATGTGAGGGCTCATTTTTTGCGGGATAAGCTGTAGTTTTAAATTAAATCATAAGTTTTACTGTATAGTGTACTGGAAAACAGAAAAAAATCGAAATGCAGAAAAAATTCAAAAAAGTGCGATAGCACTATTGTTTTTGAGATGTTTATTCACTGTGTTCACTATATGGTAAAACTGATGTTTGGGTGTGATGCTTCAGGTCAATGCGAGTTCGAAGACACCAAACAGGTTTACTGTTATATAAAGGGATAAAGAAAAATTAGAAGTTTGACCGAAAAAAGTGGTGCACGTTTTACGCCATATTCCGTGACCTGTAGCGTTCTCATTTTTCGGGATCTATGGCTCAGTGATGGCTTATTTTTTGCGTCCGAGGCTGCCGTTTTTAACTGTATCATTTTGATGCAGATGCTACATTTTGATCGCCTGTTATTGCATTTTGCGCAAAATTCATGGCGACCAAAAAACGTAATTTTGGCGTTTGAAGTTTTTTGCCGCTACGTCGTTTACTGATGAGATTAATTGATTTTATATTTTGATAGATCGGGCATTTCTGAACACGGCGATAACAAATATGTGTATGTTTGTTATTTTTTTAACCCTTTAATTTTCAATAGGGCGAAAGGGGGGTGATTTGAACTTTTAGGTTTTTTATTTTTTTTATTTGTTAAAACTTTTTCTTAACTTTTTTTTATTTTACTAGTCCCCCTAGGGAGCTATATGGATCAACAATCCGATCGCTCTGCCATATCTGCTGAACACAGCTATACAGCTGTAAACAGCAGATATGCTCATTTTCTGCATCACTCAGCTCCGGGCCAGGTGAAACCGAAAGTAATTCATGTGCGCTACAGGAGTCATCACATGACCCTGTGCTGCCATGACAACCACCGGAAGTCATGTGATCTCATCACATGACTTCCGGTATCGGCAGGTGAGTAAATGTTTACCGCCTATGCCGTTATAATGGCGCTGTCACATATTGACAGCGCCATTTAAGGGGTTAAACAGCAAGAACAGACAACGATTCTGCTCGTGCCTGGCAGGCACACGTCAGCTGTGAAAATCAGCTGAGATGTGCGCCGATCGCGGCAAGCTGCTGACAGCAGACCGCGAGCAGTAACACTATGACCGCCAGGATGTAATACTACTGCCCGCGGTCATTAAGGGGTTAACGGTATTGGATCAAATAAGGGGAAAGATGGACCAGATAGAGACAGTGAGATAGTAGGGGTCAATGAAGGTTTAAGAGGGCTGGGACTTGCAAAGGAAGTAGGGAGATGAGGATTAAAGAATATGATAATAGTGTTAAATGTCTGCTGGCAAATGCAAGAAGTCTTGCAAAAAAAATGAATGAATTGGAGACTCTTATGTCAACCATGGATTATGATGTGGTATGCATTACGGAGACCTGGCTGGATGAGAGCCATGACTGGGTGACAAACGTAGAGGGTTACAGTACATTCAGAAAGGAGAGGAAAGACAAAAAAGGTGGAGGGTTGTGCTCAATGACAACGTAGTGGGGAGTTGTGAAAATGTAAAGTATGGGTAATGCACACAGGGAGGGGAATAATGGAAAGTTGCTAATTGGAGTTTGCTATAAGCCTCCTAATATAGCTGAAAAGGTAGAGGATGAAATGCTGCAACAAATTGGAAAGGCAGCAAATAATAAAAATACTAATAATCGGGTCCTTATTATGGGGGATGACATTCAGTGGGACATAGAATCTTTGGCTTGTGCTAAAAGCTGTAAGATCTTATTTACAATTCCAGACAATTACCTCTCTCAGATGGTAGATGAACCGACCAGGCAAAATACTTTGCTAGATCCTGGTCCTCTCAAATAGACCAGATAAAATTTTAGATTTACAGGTCTGGGAGCACTTGGGCACCAGTGATCATAATATTGCAAGCTTCAAAGTAATATTTAACAGAACATTTCAAAGAGGAAATGGTAAAACCTGTAATTTTAGGAAAGCTGATTTCAATAAATTAAGAGAAGAGCTTAACCGTAGATTGGGACAATGTCATGTTAACTGGGGATACTGAACATAAATTGGGCAATTTTAAAGATATACTACTAAAGTCCTGTAAAAAATTGACACCCTCTGGTAACAAAATGTCCAGGAATAAAAAGACACCACTATGGATAAATAAAACAGTACAAAGTATAATAAACAGCAAAAACAAAGGGCATTCAAAATCTTGACGGCTGAGAATACAGAAAACGCATTTCAGGAGTATAAATATCGAATTAGGAAATGTAAAAAAGAAATCAATCTATAGTGATAGTCAGTGATGTACCTCTGCTGTCAAGAAAGCTATACCACCTCTCCATTCTACACCACCTCTCCATTTCTACTATCCAGTTTTTAACTGCAACAAACAGTGTCCAATTTGTTCACAAACAAAATGAGTGGCAAAAGGTCAGATGCTGGTGGAAAGGGGAACAGGCGTGTTGGAAAGGGAAAAAAAGTTTGTGTCCGTGGGGTAGGGGTTAAAGCAACAGTAACATCTGCTGAAGAAAGACCCTCTTCCAGCCAAAGTAAGATGCCTACTACTTTCTGTGGACAATCTGATATGATCCCTTTGTTACGGAAACGACCATTTCTGTTAAAGTTAGATGATGCACAAAAACAGCAGATGCTTGAATGGATCTCAAGTGCTCTATCAAGTGGCCTCTCCTCTACCTCAACTTCAACATTCCAAAGACTCCAGTCCTCTGAGTTGTCACCCCAATCGCACTTGATTTCAACCAGCTCTCAAGTCTCCACCCGCCCTGCAGAGTATGGGGTAACAGAGATGGTTGAGTCTGCAGAGCTGTTAAGTCACACAAAAGCCTGGGAATCAGAGGTCTGCTCCAAAGCTCCGGTGAGTCCAGACAAGGAAATGATCACCACTGATGCCCAGAAGCTTTGTAAATCAGATTCAGGCCTAGATGAAGAAAATTCTGAGCATAATGTAGACCCTCATTCCCAAACTGTAACTACTCTAGGTGGAGACAATGAGGAACATGCTGATGACGATGAGACTCAGATACCTGACTAGAACGACAACTTAAGTATTCAGTCAGGGCAGGAAGAGGTTGGCTCTGAGGACAAGGGAAGTGCAAACATACAGGGTGATGATGAGGTTGTAGATCCCACTTACTGTCAACCCACAGTCAGGCAGTCGATGAGGTCAGCAGAGGAGGTGGAGGACGATGCTACTGATGACGAGGTTAGGTTGCGCCTTCCTGGACAGCGAAAGAGTACTGGAAACACGTCAACAACTGCATCCTCAGCCACAACTCTGCCTCTGAGAAGAAGTCGGGGTGGCTCTGAAGGTCGCATGGGCTCTAAGCCTAAGCCTTGCCTAGCCTGGTCCTTTTTTGAAATCGCAAAGTATCTCCCAACTCATGTCATCTGTAAGATTTGTCGCCAATCTCTACGTAGAGGCCAAAAACTCACTAGTTTGAGTACTTCGTCCATGAACTGTCACATGGATATGAAGCATAAGTCGCAGTGGGAAGCTCACTGTGCTACAATGCAGCCTAGCGGAGCGGGCCAACCACCATTTGTCCCTTCAAGTGCATCCTTGTGCTCTTCATCCACTATGACTGTGGGGACAGCAGTCACACATGATTTTGGACACAGACCTTCCACCTCTTTATCCGCAACAGGCAGTGTGATTGGCAGGTCGTCAGTTGTTTTGGAAGTGGAAACCCACTGCTGGTGTTGGGCTCTCTCAGACATCGAAAGCACCACCTTTGGATGAAGGCAACATTATGTCTCCACCTTCACTTTTCTCACAGACTAGTAGTTTACCAGGGACACCCTACTCAACGCCGTCTCAGCACAGCAGCCAGCCCTCGGTCCCTCAGATGTGGACAAATAAAAGACCATTTCCTTCTAGCCATGACAAAGCTAAGAGGTTGACTTTAAGAATCTGCAAGCTGTTGGCTACAGAAATGCTGCCTTTCTGCCTGGTGTACACACATGATTTTCGAGACCTTATGTCTATTGCAGTGCCCCAGTACCAGATGCCCAGTCGCCACTACTTCTCCAAGAAAGGTATGCCAGCGCTACACCAGTATGTCGCACACAACATCACCGCTTCCTTGAGAAACTCTGTGTGACAGTGTGCATTTCACCACAGATACTTGGACCAGTAAGCATGGACAGGGGCGTTACATGTCGCTGACTGGGCACTAGGTAACTATGGTGAGTGATGGAGGAGGGTCTGCTGTACAAGTCTTGCCATCCCCACGAGTTGTGCGTCAATCCTCTGTATGTAGAAGTTCCTCAACTGCTTCTGCCTCCTCCACCTCATCTGGGTCCTCCACCTCCGCACAAAGCCTGTCTGGTAAGGCCACCCGCGTTGTAACTGTGCACAAGGAATCCCGCACACCTCCTTACTATGCTGGCAGCAGAGCTCCATTGGAATCAGGCGGTCTTTACGTTGAAATGTCTGGGAAATGTGAGTCACACAGTTGAAGAGTTGTGGTCAGCTCTGGACACCGAGTTTCATCAATGGTTTTCTCCACTCAACCTGCAGCAAGGGAAGGCCGTGTGCGACAATGCTGCAAACCTGGGTGTGGCCCTTCACCGGGGCAATGTGACACACGTGCCTTGTAAGGCTCACATGTTGAATCTTCTTGTCCAGCAATTTTGAACCCACTATCCCGGCCTAGATGGGCTTCTGCAGAGGGCATGGTCACTATGTGCTAACTTCCGCCATTCACACCTCTCAGCGGAACGACTTGCTTCACTCCAGAAGTCTTTCGGCCTGCCGGTTCACCGGCTGAAATGCGATGTGCCGACACGCTGGAATTCGACTCTCCACATGTTGCAGCGATTGTAGCAGCACCGCTGAGCCCTGGTGCAATACGTTATGACATATAGCCTGGGCCAACATGATCCAGTGGTGGAGCAGATCATGCTGCTGGAGTGGTCTCAGATCAACGACCTATGCACCCTTCTGCACAGTTTCGACATGGCGACGGAGATGTTTAGCGCTGACGATGCCATTATCAGCATGACAATTCCAGTCATTTACATGCTGAAGCACACTCTAAACAGTATTCGGAGTCAGGTGGTGGGACAAGAGGAAGGGGAGGAAGTACAGTAGGATTCATATGCGGAAGGGATACCAAGATCTACAAGGTCCAGATGGTCAGCAGCACCAAGGCGACAGGCATGGGACGGTGGGGGAGTGGGATTAACAAGGGCGCATGGTAGCAGCCAAACAGTTGAGGAAGGTGCAGGAGCCCAGGAAGAAATGGAGGTCGAACTGGTGATGGGCATGGAAAACTCAGGAGATGAGAGAGACCTTAATCACATTTCTGTTGTGCGAGGTTGGGGGGAGAGGGCAGAAGAAGGAAGCATGATTTCCACCTCGCCGCCACCAACACAACAAGGACTTGCTCCTCCTGAATGCGCAAGACACATGAGCGCCTTCTTGCTGCACTACCTACATCATGACCCTCGGATTATCCGAATTAGAAGTAATGCTGACTACTGGGTTGCCACACTCTTAGATCCTCGGTACAAGTCAAAATTTGGCGAAATAATTCCTGACATAGAAAGGGATGCACGTATGCAGGAGTATCAGCAGAAGCTGTTACACAATATTAGCTTGGCTTTTCCACTAAACACCAGTGGTGCACAGAGTGAATCTCACAGGAGTATCTCCAAGTGAACATCGATGCTATGACTGTGCAACTGGAGCCCTGCTCATTTTGGGCTTCCAATCTGGAAAAATGGCCTGAGCTCGCCACTTACACCTTGGAGATCTTGTCATGTCCCGCAGCCACGGTTCTCTCGGAATGTGTATTCAGTGATGCTGGGGATGTGCTGACAGATGAGTGCACGCGTCTGTCCAGTGACAATGTGGACAGACTAATGTTCATCAAGATGAACAAATCTTGGATCCGCAATGACTGTTTTACCCCTGTGTCATCCTGGGGAGAGTAAAGGCTTGTGGATTTTTGATTGTGCTTCATACAAATCAACATTTGAAGTTTGCTTCTGTGGGACAATTGATGCCACTTAAGTGGTGTCTGTGGCCACATTTTTGGAAAAAATGGAGACTCTTGTTGGAGTCCACTTGCTGTGTTTTAAATGATCCAAGATAAAGAAGTCATGAATCCACAAGGACTTTTCTACTCCTGTGTCATCCTGGGGAGAGTAAAGGCTTGAGGATTTTTGATTGTGCTTCATACAAATCAACATTTGAAGTTTGCTACTGTGGGACAATTGATGCCACTTAAGTGGTGTCTGTGGCCAAATTTTTTTAAAAAATGGAGACTCTTGTTGCAGTCCACTTGCTGTGTTTTACATGATTTAAGAAGGGCACGACATGCCTACAGTATATCTGTGTCTTCTCCTCCTTTTACTCATCCAGCTCTTTTCTTTCAGCATGAGTATAGGTACTTGTCACTTTTCCATGTGTTTGTGGTGTCTTCTGAGTTGTTTGTCACCATTTGGACACCTTAGAAGGTGTTTTCTATGTGTTTGTATGTGTTTGTGTCTGCCTGCCATTGTTTTCAATGGGGTTTGAAGGTGTTTGTCGAACGTTCGTCGAACACACCCGACGTTCGACGAACCAAACCGATCTTGAACACTTGGGGGGTGACTCATCTTTACTCATCATCGACCATGTCGTCTTCAAATTCCTGTAGGTCAATATCTTCGGGAATGGAGGTTTCAGACTGACCTGAGGGCAACTGTGTCTCATCATCCTCCAACACTTCCACCTGATTGCCCAGCATGTCATGGCCAACAACATGGCTTTCTTCTGGCCTTGGGTGATCAAAGATCTGTGCATCACTGCACACCACGGCCTTGTGTTGGTGGTGTTGCGTGATGAGAGGCAAGAAAGGTCAAAGGGTCACGTAAACGGTTCCTCAGAGTAACCTGCTTTGGTGTCATATGTTTCCTTAGAATACTGATGTGAGGAAGGAGGACTAGGCTGAGGATTCAATGGGCCAGCCTCTGGGCTACTTAAGTCTGTCTGTGTGGGTCCTTGGGATTTGCTACTCGACAAGTAACTGGAGGCATTTTCTGCTATCCAACTCGTTACCTGTTCGCACTGTTCAGGGCGCAAGTGTGCTTTCCCACGTGGAGAAGAAAATTGGGATAGGAAGGCAGAGGTAGATAAAGCAGGTGCAAAAAACCTAAAAAACATCACTATGGGGAGATAAGGTATGCACACCAGTGACTATGGAAGGGGAATACATGGAATAGCAGAAACTGCTGTGTGAATACTGACATGAAAAATTCAATAGCTATTTGTAAGAATGAAATGTGAAAAATGGAACCTGCATTACTGCCATGAATATATGAATAAAGAGAAATTTAGCTACTGAATTGATCAATGCAGAAGAGCCCCAACACTATGCCAAAGTATTTCTCTACGTTGGGGTCCCTAGCTTGTGTGTGTCCTCTCATGCAGTTAAAAAACTTACCGTGTATGGGACGCTGAGACCCAGGCTATATATGCGTATAATGTGGATTGGCAATAGGTGTGTATGGGGAGGGTTCACAAACGAAAAACTACTAACATTAAGGAATAACGTTTGGAACTCCATTCTATGTCTGAACTGGGTGCAAAAAACCTAAAAAACATCACTATGGGGAGATAAGGTATGCACACCAGTGACTATGGAAGGGGAATACATGGAATAGCAGAAACTGCTGTGTGAATACTGACATGAAAAATTCAATAGCTATTTGTAAGAATGAAATGTGAAAAATGGAACCTGCATTACTGCCATGAATATATGAATAAAGAGAAATTTAGCTACTGAATTGATCAATGCAGAAGAGCCCCAACACTACGCCAAAGTATTTCTCTACGTTGGGGTCCCTAGCTTGTGTGTGTCCTCTCATGCAGTTAAAAAACTTACCGTGTATGGGACGCTGAGACCCAGGCTATATATGCGTATAATGTGGATTGGCAATAGGTGTGTATGGGGAGGGTTCACAAACGAAAAACTACTAACATTAAGGAATAACGTTTGGAACTCCATTCTATGTCTGAACTGGGTGCACCCAGTTCAGACATAGAATGGAGTTCCAAACGTTATTCCTTAATGTTAGTAGTTTTTCGTTTGTGAACCCTCCCCATACACACCTATTGCCAATCCACATTATACGCATATATAGCCTGGGTCTCAGCGTCCCATACACGGTAAGTTTTTTAACTGCATGAGAGGACACACACAAGCTAGGGACCCCAACGTAGAGAAATACTTTGGCGTAGTGTTGGGGCTCTTCTGCATTGATCAATTCAGTAGCTAAATTTCTCTTTATTCATATATTCATGGCAGTAATGCAGGTTCCATTTTTCACATTTCATTCTTACAAATAGCTATTGAATTTTTCATGTCAGTATTCACACAGCAGTTTCTGCTATTCCATGTATTCCCCTTCCATAGTCACTGGTGTGCATACCTTATCTCCCGATAGTAGATAAAGCAGGAACCTTTTTCTTTGGCTCGATCATACTGCTTGGGCGACCACCCCTGTCACTACCACCTCGTCCACGGACCTTACCCCGTCTTCCCATTTTTTTGGTTTGATTATTCAAGGTGAATACTGTAATGTGACCTTTTCTACAGGCAGTGGAACAACACTTATTCCGGGTTGTTAAACTTGCATTAATAGTTTCTCACGATAGCTGTTTCTGTAAGTCTAAAAACCAAAAGGTACCTTTATTGGACAAACTACCACTTGGAGGAGTCGACAAAGATGTTGTGAATGTCTTTCAGCCTCAAAAGAAAACAGAGTTTGACAACACTTTTCATTTAGCATTGTTTTTTGGCACTCAGACTGCGTTTTAGTAAGAGCAAGGCACTATGTAGGTGCTGTAAGATATGAATCCCCCAAAAGTATGCTAGGTGGCTGGTAGGAAGGTACTGGCCTTGAGGCACAATTACTGACCCTGACAGCAAGTATTAAAAAAAATTGGGTAACACTGAGACTGTGTGTTAGTTGCAGCAAGCCACTATATAGGTACTGTAAAATATGAAGCCCCTCAAAATATGCTAGGTGGCTGGTAGGAAGGTACTGGCTTTGAGGCACAATTACTGACCCTGACAGCAAGTATTAATAAAAATTAGGTAACACTGAGACTGTGTGTTAGTTGCAGCAAACCACTAGGTAGGTTCTGTAAGATATGCAGCCCCCCAAAATATGCTAGCTTGTTGCTAGGAAGGTACTGGCCTTGAAGCAAAAGTTGTGACCCTGACAACAAGTTTTTATAAAAATTGGGTAACACTTTAGGCCCCATCACACGCAACGACTTATCCAATGATATATCGCCGGGGTCACGGATTCCGTGACGCACATCCGTTATCGTTTCGTGTGACACCAACGAACGGCCGTTATCGATCAAAAATACTCACCTTATCATTGATCGTTGACACGTCGTTCACTTTCAAAATATTGTCGATTGTTGAGGTCGCAGGTTGTTCGTCGTTCCCGAGCCAGCACACATTGCTACGCGTGACACCGCGGGAACGACGGACAGTAGCTTACCTGCGGCCGCCGGCAATGAGGAAGGAAGGAGGTGGGCGGGCTGTTACGGTCGCTCATCTCCGCCCCTCCACTTCTATTGGGCGACTGCTTAATGACACTGCTGTGACGCCGCACGAACCACCCCATTAGAAAGGAGGCGGTTCGCCGGCAACAGCGACGTCGCTAAGTAGGTAAGTCTGTGTGACAGCTCCAAACAATTTTGTGCACCACGGGCAACGATTTGCCCGTGACGCACAAACGACGGGGGCGGGTACACTCTCCAGCGATATCGTTAACGATATTGCTGCTTGTAACGGGGCCTTAAGACTGTGTGTTAGTTGCAGCAAGCCACTATGTAGGTGTGCCGCCCCCACGTCAGCAGTCGGGCTGCTCGGATCCGGATCCGCAGTGGATCAAAGATCTTCCGGACCTGGGGGTCATGCGGACACTCAAATAAAAGGGGACGTATATGTACGGAGATTGCTGTAAGTACTTTGTGACGCCACCCACGGTATGTGGTGAGATGTAACACCACCGCTGCTGTTGTGGAGCACCCTTGGGCGATGGAATGGCCGCTGGATGTTAACCCCTCCGTTGGTAGGGGTGTATGCCCCGGGGATCAGTGTCCAGGACATGGGGAGGGTTGTAGACCGGAGATGGCGCACCGGGCTGGACCGGGGAGTGTTGGTGTACTCACTGTGGAATAATTGCACACAAGTCCATTGGTAAACCAAAATGTCAGTGGCCGGCTGCCGCGTCCAAGTGTACTCGGGTGCCACACTCGGCTGGTGTACCGATGTCCCTTCCTCCGGCACTCTGTGTTTCTCTTGTCTTGATTTAACCCATGTGGAATGGAAGAAATCCGCTCCCGGTGTCTTGTGTACCTGAGGAGCCATTGCCTGCGAAAACTGACCCTTGGGATTTCAGTGGGTGACTTTGGATACCCTGTCCCCCGCGGTGGGCTGCCGTTTCACTCTATATGGGCTGAACTTCTGGAGCTAGGCCTGAAACCTGCTCCCGGCCTGGTGAATTAGAGAAGGGGCTTGCAACAGTCTTCTAACTAGGGTCCAGGTACCCCACCCGTGCACGGTTTCCGGACCGGATCTCTGCTGTCGCTACCAGCGGGCTCCAACCCTGTCCCGGTCCACTTTGGATTTCCCGCGACCATCTTCCTGTCGCCTTTGGACATGGTCCAATGCTTGCCACCTAGCCAGTAGACCAGGCCACTACCTTGTGTACCCTCACTAGGCTCAGCTTTTCACTGACAGCCTGTCACTGTCACTCCTCCAACTCTCAATTCCTACTCAGATATGACTTCCACTTCAAACTCTTAACTGATCTGACTTTAACTGTCTGGTTCCTGCCCCCAGATCCTCAAGACTCCTAGGTGGGCACTCCCAATCCGACTGGTCCTGCCCACTGGTGTGTCCTTCTAGCCCTGAGGGGGGGTGGCTAGGATTTTGTGGCTGATGGTACCTCGTGTGGGAAGGTGTTTTGTAGGTTGTTATGTACCTCTGTGACCACCTGGCGGTGCCAGGGCATCACATTCCCACTTGGTTGAGTACAGCCCGTCTGTGGGCTGTCTGACCACTGACGTTTATTTCCTTTTTTTTCTTTTCTAGAGAAACGGGAAAGATAAAACATATAAAAACATTTGCAAAACATTTCTTCACTTTATGGGAGGCACATATTCTTGAACGCTGCAGAACATAAAACATTACATTCCCGTTTTTCCTCAACCACCACCCAAACAACCTGGTTCCTTGGTGCCACCACTAAGAATGGTGGGCACCCCTTTTCCCCAGTCCACAGGTGTTCCGAGTAACGCCTACTCGGGCCGGGTAAAAAGTTCCTTACCCGACAGACCATCTCAAGGGCCCCAAGTCTGGGGAACCCTTGGCCTGGAGGCTAGCCACCGCTTTCTGTAGTGGCTGGGCCTCGGCCTACTCTACCACAGGCCCTTCCTCCAATCTACCTCTCCAGAGGCAATGTAGGTGATGAGGAATAACAAGAAGGTAGGTGGGGGTATTTACAAGACTCAGAAAGTTTTGGGTTGACCTCACCAGTCCTGAGGTCGTGGTCCATAATTAAAAAACGGTATACGGGGTTAAACTGTAACTCATTAGGTTAAGTACACTGTAGATTAGCATTTGATTATATACACAGCAAACGGACACCTTTCACTACACGCTGGTCTCCCTGTAACTAAGTGGTGGCCGACATAAGTTAGGGCGTGTGGACCTTCTAAGCCCTACGGGTTCACCTTAGCTCAGCGGGATAGGGTGAGTTACGGGTCCCTCACTCTTAAGGTCGGGCACAGCTGGTAGGGACCTACGGGGGCGCGGTATAGGTGTTGGTACATCCCTGGGTGCAGGTGCTGGTGCAGTACTGATAGAACCTTCTGGCTCTGTATCTTCCACGAGTTGTGGGAACATTATGACAGGAACAATTGCCACTCCATTCTGCATGGGCCAACCAGCTGGGAAGTCACCCATGATGGTGTGGATCACCTCCTTTTTCTGCTCTCTGCCTGGGCTGGGAGTAGGACTTTCCTCTACTATCTTCAGGGCTTCCGGACACCTCTTCAGGTGGTCCCTGAAGACGGTGGCCGAGGTCTTCCCCTGGTCACGGCTGAAAAGGTAGGTCTTCCAATTCTCCCAGTCAGTGGGTTGGATGACATAGGGTGTTCTCTCCCACTGGTCATCCAGCTTGTGCCGTCTTCTCTTTCTCTTCAGCACCCCATCCCTGGGCGAAAAGGGGAAGCTTGTGCCTGTCTATTAAAGCACTGCTCTTGCCTTCCCCTGCTCTGGCTTAGATTCTTCTCCACATACTCTTGGATCTGCCGATGCTGTATCTGGCGTTTGAAGGAGGGAAGAAGGATTCCAGCATCCACGTCCAATCGTTATGTAAAAAATTTTTCTTTACTGAAAAAACATTGAAATGAAGATGGAGAATCACATCCTGGGAAATAAAATCCCTATGAGGACAAAGATATGAAGATGGTACGCGTTTCGAGCGATTAGACGCTCTTAGTCCTGATCCATGAATAAAATTATTATTAATTATTATTATCCATCATGGATCAGGACTAAGAGCGTCTAATCGCTCGTCTAACGCGTACCATCTCCATATCTTTGTCCTCATAGGGATTTTATTTCCCAGGATGTTATTCTCCATCTTCATTTTAATGTTTTTTCAATAAAGAAAAATTTTTTACATAACGATTGGACGTGGATGCTGGAATCCTTCTTCCCTCCTTGGAATCCACCTCCTGGACGGCTTTCCTTTCCCGTGCACTTTTCCTCCAATTGGGTCTCCATCAGACTGGGTGAGCTGAACTTTTTCTTCCTTCCTTGATTGTATCTGGCGTTTGGTATCCCAGTCCGTGATTGGGGAAATGGTTTCAGGTACCTTTATATCCATGTCCACATCCACCGGCAACCTTCAGGGCCTCGCCCTCATTAAGTACGCTGGTGTACACTTGGTGGAGCTGCTGGGGATGTTATTATACATGTCCACAAGATCGGACAGTCTTTCGGGCCACAGGCTCCGCTCTTCCAGGGGCAGGGTCTTGAGTAAATTGAGGACCAAGTGTTTCATCTTCTCACACATCCCGTTGGTTTGGGCATGATATGGCGTGGTACGGATCTTCTTGCACCCATACAAACTGCAGAGCTCCTGAAAGATCTCGGCTTCAAAGGCAGGGCCTTGATCAGTAAGCACCTTCTTCGGGTAGCCGTGTGGCCGGGAGAAATATGCCTGGAAGACTCTTGCCGCCGTGCGAGCTGTCAGATCCTTGATGGGTACCACCACCATGAACCTGGAGTAGTGATCCACTATTGTAAGAGCATAAGTATCTCCGCTCCTGCTTGGTGTGAGCTTCACATGATCTAGAGCAGGGTTCCCCAACTCCAGTCCTCAAGGTCCACCAACAGTGCATGTTTTCAGGATTTCCTTAGCATTGCACTGCTGTTGGAACCAGCACCTGGGCAGGTAATTACATTAACACCTGTGCAATACTAAGGACATCCCAAAAACCTGCACTGTTGGTGGGCCTTGAGGACTGGAGTTGGGGACCTCTGATGTAGAGCGACGAGTTCCAGCGGCTGGTGGGTGACAATTGGCTGTAACGGGGCTTTCTGGCTGGTGCCATCTTTTTTTCTTAGCACGCAGGGACACAATTCCGACACCATGCTTCAATGGATTCTCTCATCCCAGCCCAGTAAAAGCACTCTCTCAGCAGCATTTCCAACTTCTTCCAGCCAAAGTGTCCAGCTTCATCATGATAAGCCTCTAGGACCACGGGTACATATGTCTGTGGGACCACAATCTGGCAGATCCTCTCATGCGTCTTGGGGTTAATGAGTCCTCTATATAATTTGCCTTGTTGCAGATTTAGCCGACTCCTTTCCTTCCAAAGCCTCTGGGCTTCCGCTGGGGCCATGGGAACCAATCTGGAGTCAGCTTGAGAAATCAACTCCTTGACCAGCCTGACCGCTAGGTCGATATCCTGAGCTTCTTGCCACCCTTGGTGGGGTAATGGGTTGAAGGTTGCCTTCTGCTGACCACTGTGTGGTCTGGTGTTTTCCAGACTGCCAGGTTGATGGAACGCAGGCAATTCAATCTCTTCCAACTCATCTTCATCCACCCTGTCATCAGGTAAATGTGGCATCCTGGACAACGCATCTGCATTGGTATTCTTCAAATCAGCTCTGTACTTTATAGTGAAATCATAATTCACAAACCGAGCTACCCAGCGTTGTTCTAGGGCCCCAAGCTTCACCGTGTCATGGTGGGTCAGAGGATTGTTGTCCATGTATGCAGTGAATTTTTCAGAAGCGAGGTAATGCTTGAACCTCTCTGTCACTGCCCAGATGAGGGCCAGGAACTCCAGCTTAAAGGAACTATAATTTTTGGGATTCCTTTCCGTGGGGTGGAGCTTCCTGCTTGCATAGGCTATTACCTTCTCCTTGCCATTCTGCATCTGAGACAAGACAGCACCCAAGCCCACGTTGCTGGCATCAGTGTATAAGATGAATGGAAGACCGTAGTCTGGATAGAACAGGATCTCTTCTCCGGTCAAGGCCGACTTCATCTGCTGGAAGGATTCTTCCTGTTCTTCACTCCAGACGAATGGGGAACCAGAAGCCTTGCCATGCTTGGATTGCCCCACCAGGAGATCTTGTATAGGAGCTGCCATCTTGGTGTAGCCTTTGATGAAGCTGCAGTAATAACCCATCAGGCCCAGGAACTGCCTCACCTCTCTGACAGTGGTAGGTCTTGGCCAGCCATGGATGGCCGTGATCTTCTCCGGGTCCGGTGCTACACCGTCTGCACTAACCACATGCCCGAGATATTGAACTTTGGGCTTCAGCAGATAGCATTTAGACGGCTTCAGCTTCATCCCGTACCTGGAGAGGGCCTCGAATACTTCGGCAAGATGCTCCAGGTGTGCTTCATACGTCTTGGAGTAGACGATAACGTCGTCCAAGTACAGCAGGACCGTTTCAAAATTGTGATGTCCCAAGCAGCACTCCATCAGTCTCTGGAAGGTTCCTGGTGCGTTACATAATCCAAAGGGCATGCTGTTGAATTCGCAGAGACCCATCGAAGTGGTAAAAGCGGTCTTCTCTCAGTCCTCCTCTGCAAAAGACACCTGCCAGTAACCACTAGTAAGATCAAGAGTAGAAAAGTGATTTGCAGTCCTCAAAGCAGCCAAGGATTCTTCAATACGGCGAAGAGGGTATGCATCCTTATGAGTTATCTGGTTGATCTTCCGGTAATCCACACACATCCTCATTGTGCCATCCTTCTTCCTCACCATGACCAATGGAGCGGCCCAGGAGATACAGCTATCACGGATGACCCCTGCCTCCTTCATGTTCCTCAACATGTCCTTGGCGCATTGGTAATGTGCGGGTGGAATGAGCCTATATCTCTCCTTGATGGGTGGATGCGCACCTGTGGGAATGTGGTGTTGGACCCTTTCGATCCTCCCAAAGTCTAGCGGGTTTTTACTAAAGACTTGCTCATACTCCTGCACTACCCTGTAAACCCCTTCTTTATGGTGTGCAGGTGTGGAGTCAGTGCCTACGTGTAATTCTTGACACCACTCCTCTAGCTGCTCTGGTGAACTATCACTGGTTGACTGGGATACTGTGATGGTGGATGCTGTTGTCTGGATGGCATGGGTGTCTACTGTGAACAATTTAGCAATGGTGGCATAACAGGGTAGCTTAACCTCTTCGTTTCCGCAATTCATCACTCTCACGGGCACTCTCCCCTTCTGGACATCAATTACTCCTCTGGCTGCCATTACTGTGGGCCAGTACTCTGACGGCAGAGGCTCTACTACTGCCGGATAATCCTGTCCACGGGTAGCTACTGCTGCTCTGCACCAAATCACCACCTCACTTCGCGGGGGCACTACTAGAGGCGCTACATCCATCACTCGTACACCACCAATCTCTCCACCAGACAAGTTCACCTGCTGCCGCTGCAGGAGGGCCCAGATTTCACATTGGAGAGCCCTCTGCCGGCCCACTCCTGCAGTTGCAGACAGCTGTTGTAGCAAATACAACACTTCTCCCATGCAATTCTCAATAACATTAGTCCCTAGGACCATTTTTGGGTTACAGTCGCTAGGGTCAGTCTGCATCACAATAACTTTTTGATGTTCTAGCTCCACACGCACCATCTTCAGAGTCACCTCTTTGAACCCCACTTGGGTCATGGGGAGTCCATTGGTCACAATGATGGTAAGGCCAGAGTCTGGTGGGGTGAGATCATCATCAGACCAGTAGCGCTAATACAGTACATAGGGTATGGTTGTTACCTGCGAGCCAGTGTACAGAAGTGCGAAAGTCGGAATACTGTCCACTGCAAGGGAGATGATGGGGCGACCTCCAACATACTGCTCACACCAATCAGCTGGGCCTTGTGGGTCTATTCCTGAGGACTGGCCCTTGGCCTCAGGGGTTGCTCATTTAAAGGACACCAGCGAGAGTAGTGGCCAGTCTTATTGCATTTGAAGTAAACAGGATGTCCATACTGGCTGTTGTTCCTTCTTTGCATCCACGGAACGTCTTCCGGGCTGTCAGCGAGCTGGATCTTCTCCGGAGGCTTGGTCTTTGGCTGAAGCTGTAAGGTTGCGGGGATCCTAGCGACGTCCTTACTCAGGCTTTGAACTTGGGACAACAGGTAATCAGGAGCTGCGGGAGGTGCTGCGGGTGACGGCAGGGCCAACAGAGGGGGCTTCACAGACGTGAGAGGTATCAGCCGGCCAGGGTGATGGAACAGGGTTGCTAGCTTCTGATGGTTGCAAAGCTTTAATGGCCCGGTCCTTTAAGACCTCAAAGTTCAAGTCCGGGTGCTAAAGGGCCCACAGCCGGAGCTGTTTACGGTCCTCGGCTGACCCCAGCCCTTGCAGGAACTGCTCCACCAGCATCTTATTACTTTCTGGCTCTGTAATGGAGTCTATCTACCTCAGGGTGTTCAGGGCAGTTTGTTGCCTCAAGGCATAGTCCTGGATGCTGTCTTGAGGACGCTTCCGGCAGTTGTAAAATTGCATCTGTAATTCCGCTTCCGTGCGGGTTTCAAAAGCGTCTTGTAGTTTGCCAGAAATGGCGGCTACCGAGGTCCGGTCTTCGTCGGCCCAGGTTTCTACTTCTTGCTCGGCGGCGCCGGTCAGCTGTCCTAACACTACTGATGTGCGCTGCTTGCCAGTCATGGCGTACATATCAAGAACGGTACATATCTTCTTTTTGAATACTTGCAGGGCATCGGGCTGTCCATCATACTGAGGCAACCAGGCAGCGCCAGGCACGTAAGGTAAGGTTATCGGCATAACTTGGGTGACTGCCGGGACCACCGGATCTACCGCTCCTGCGACCGGAGCGGAAGCTGCCGCTTCTCTGTCATCCAGCCCTGCTGCAGGCGCCGCCGCTCCAGCGAGGGCCGCTGCTCCACCATCATTCTCGGGTGCCGACATCCTCCGGTTCTTTCCCCTTGGTTTTTCAACAGCAGTCTCGCGGGACCCACTAGCCTTTGCGCTTCTTGTCTGGGGAGTCACCAACTTCCGCCCGCGTTCCCAGGAGGCAGGGCTTCAACTTTGCGCGCTTTTCGGGGAACAAGACACTGGGCTTGTTGTTTTTCGTGCCCAAAAATGGCGGCAAAATCCAAAAATTTCCAAATAGATCACCAATCACAGTCCAAAACAAGGCACACTTCAACCAGGTAGGTGGATGGGTTACAATCCTGTTCGTGATGCCAGGTTTTGAGGTGTGCCGCCCCCACGTCAGCAGTTGGGTTACTCAGATCCAGATCCGCAGTGGCTCGAGGGATCTTCCGGACCTGGGGGTCGCGCAGACACTCAAATAAAAGGGGATGTATATGTACGGGGATTGCTGTAAATTCTTCGTGACACCACCCACGGTGTGTGGTGAGATGTAGCACCACCGCTGCTCTTGGGGAGCACCCAGGGGCGATGGAATGGCAGCTGGATGTTAACCCCTCCGTTGGTAGGGGTATGTCCCAGGGATCAGTGTCCAGGACACGGGGAGGATTGTAGGCCGGAGGTGGCGCGCCGGGCCGGACAGGGGAGTGTTGGTGTACTCACTGTGGAATAATTGCACACAAGTCCATTGGTAAACCAAAATGTCAGTGGCCGGCTGCCGCGTCCGGGTGTACTCGGGTCCCAAACCCAGCTGGTGTACCGATGTCCCTTCCTCCGGCACTCTGTGTTTCTCTTGTGTTGATTTAACCCATGTGGAATGGGAGAAATCCGCTCCTGGTGTCTTGTGTACCTGAGGAGCCGTTGCTCGCAAAAACTGACCCTTGGAATTTCAGTGGATGACTTTGGATACCCTATCCCCTGCGGTGGGCTGCCGTTTCGCTCTATCTGGGCTGAACTTCTGGAGCTAGGCCTGAAACCTGCTTCTGGCCTGGTGAATTAGAGAAGGGGCTTGCAACTGTCTTTTACCTAGGGTCCAGGTACCCCGTCTGTGCATGGTTTCCAGACCGAATCTCCGCTGTCGGTACCGGCGGGATCCAACTCTGTACCGGTCCACTTTGTATTTCCCACGACCGTCTTCCTGTTGCCTTTGGACAAGGTCCACTGCTTGCCACCTAGCCAGTAGACCAGGGCCACTACCATGTCTACCCTCACTAGGCTCAGCTTTTCACTGACAGCCTGTCACTGTCACTCCTCCAACTCTCAACTCCTACTCAGATCTGACTTCCATTTTAAACTCTTAACTGATCTGACTTTAACTGTCTGGTTTCCGCCCCCAGATCCTCAAGACCCCTAGGTGGGCGCTCTCAATCCGACTGGTCCTGCCCACTGGTGTGTCCTTCTTACCCTGAGGGGGGGGTGGCTAGTATTTTGTGGCTGATGGGACCTGGTGTGGGAAGGTGTTATGTAGGGTGTTATGTACCTCTGTGACCACCTGGCGGCGCCAGTGCGTCACATAGGTGCTGTAAGATATGAAGCCCCCAAAACTATACAAGGTTATTGCTAGGAAGGTACTGGCCTTGAGGCACAGTTACTGACCCTGACAACAAGTATTAATATAAATTGGGTAACACTGAGACTGTGTCTTAGTTGTAGCAAGCCACTATGTAGGAGCTGTAAGATATGACGCCCCCCCAAAATATCCTAGGTGGCTGGTAGGAAGGTACTGGCCTTGAGGCAAAATTACTGACTCTGACAGCAAATAATAATAAAAATTGGGTAAAGGCCACTTTACACGCTGCGATATCGGTACCGATATCGCTAGCGTGGGTACCCGCCCCCATCGGTTGTGCGAGTGGCAAATCGCTGCCGTGGCGCACAACATCGGCCAGACCAGTCACACTACTTACCTGTCCTGCGACGTCGCTGTGACCGGCGAAAAGCCTCCTTTCTAAGGGGGCGGTTCGTTCAGCGTCACAGCGACGTCACAGCTGCGTCACTGAACCGCCGCCTAATGGAAGCAGAGGGGCGGAGATGGGTGGGACGATCATCCTGCCCAGCTCCTTCCTTCCGCATTGCGGGCAGGAGGCAGGTAAGGAGAGGTTCCTCATTCCTGTGGTGTCACACGTACCGATGTGTGCTGCCGCAGGAACGAGGAACAACTTCGTTACTGCTGCAGCAACGATATTAGAGAATGGACCCCCATGTCACCGATGAGTGATTTTGCACGTTTTTGCAACGATTAAAAATCGCTCATAGGTGTCACACGCAACGGCATCGCTAAAGCGACCGGATGTGCGTCACAAATTCCGTGACCCCAGTGAGATCGCTTGAGCGATGTTGCAGCGTGTAAAGCGGCCTTAACACTGAGACTGTGTGTTAGTTGCAGCAAGCCACTAGGCAGGTTCTACAAGATAGAAAGCCCCTAAAATATGCTAGCTTGTTGATAGGAAGGTACTGGCCTTGAAGCAGAAGTTGTGACCCTGACACCGAATATTAATAAAAATTGGGTAACACTAAAGCGGGCTTTACATGTTGCGATCTTGCTAGCGAGATCGCAAGTGATCGTTGGTTGTGCGACACGGGCATTTCGCTGCCCGTCGCGCACAACCTCGCTTACCCCTGTCACACGGACTTACCTGCTCTGCGATGTCGCTCTGGCCAGCAACCCGCCTCCTTCCTAAGGGGGCGGGTCGTGTGGCGTCACAGCGACGTCACACGGCAGGCAGCCAATAGAAGCGGAGGGGTGGAGATGAGCGGGACGTAACATCCCGCTGTCACGCTCCCCGGGTCCCCTGTCACGCTCTCCGGCTCCCCTGCAACACTCCTCGGCTCCCCTGCCACGCTCCCCGGCTCCCCTGCCTCGCTCCCCGGCTCCTCTGCTAGGCGTCCCCCGCTCCACAGCCTCCATGCCCCATCACCTGCGGTCCCCAGGCGGCCCGGTCTTCGCTCCCGGCGCCCGTCGGCAGCTCTGCTTCAGCCCGGCTCTCCTGCCTCCTGTTCACCGCTCCCTGCTCTGGCTTCTGGCACCCGGGCCTCGCGCATGCGCATTAGGGCACGCGCGCGGTCATTGACCCTCTCTTAAAGGGCCAGTGTTTTCCAAACAGGATATTGTAGAATCAGGTACAGGGTATATAGGGGGATCTTTCCAAGTGGGCGGGGCCTGTTCTTCGTGTTTTGCTAAGCTAGGAGTCAGGTCTCCTTGTGTCTTGTGGTATACTTACCTATCTCTCTCGTAGAGCCACTCCTGCCTCGCCAACCGGTCCTGACGATACCCGAACCCCGAACGGTGACTGTCTGCCATCCCGTCAGTTCATACTATCTCCGATCCCTGTGGTGACCCGTCTTCTCGCTCCGTCGGTTCCGGACTCTGCCTGACGTCATCTCGGCCTCCGAACCTGAGCTCCGTCACCCGGACTACCTTCAGTGACTCCGTGGTCCCAGGGACTTCTACACTCCACTCCTCTGAACGGACTGTCCTGCTACCCGTAGTGCTCCGGCTACCGGGCACCTTGCCTTCGGTGAGGTGTTCAGCCCAGTGGATCCACCTCCTGGGTCTGCCCGTCCACCTGGCCCTAACACCCGCCCACCTTCTTCCTTTCGCATTGCCGGTGGAGGCAGGTAAGGAGATGTTCGTCGCTCCTGCAGTGTCACACATAGCGATGTATGCCGCCGCAGGAACGAGGAACAACATCGTTAATGAGAAGAAAACAATTTTTTGTTTCAGGATGACCTCTCTGCAGCAAACGATTTTGGCCGCTTTTGTGATCGTTTAAGGTCGCACATAAGTGTCACACACTGCGATATCGTTAATGACGCCAGATGTGCGTCACAAACAACGTGACCCCGACGATAATTCATTAACGATATCGTAGTGTGTGAAGCCCGCTTAAGACTGTGTGTTCGTTGCAGCAAGCCACTATGTAGGTGCTGTAAGATATGAAGCCCCCAAAACTATACAAGGTTGTTGCTAAGAAGGTACTGGCCTTGATGCACAATTACTGACCCTGACAACAAGTATTAATAAAAATTGGCTAACACTGAGACTGTATGTTAGTTGCATAAAGCCACTATGTAGGTGCTGTAAGATATGAAGCCCCCCAAAACTATACAAGGTTGTTGCTAGGAAGGTACTGGCCTTGAAGCACAATTACTGACCCTGACAGCAAGTATTAATAAAAATTGGGTAACACTGAGACTGTGTGTAAAGCGGGCTTTACACGCTGCGATATCGGTCCCGATATCGCCAGCGTGGGTACCTGCCCCCATCTGTTGTGCGACACGGGCAAATCGCTGCCCGTGCTGCACAACATTGCCCAGACCCGTCACACATACTTACCTGCCCGGCGACGTCACCAATTGAAGCGGAAGGGCGGAGATGAGCGGGACGTAACATCCCGCCCACCTTCTTCCTTCCTCATAGCGACAGTTCGAGTTACGTTCGAGAACGGTTCTAGCAGCAAAAGAAGGGATTTTTACAGCTACAGTGTGCAGGGAGCCATCGCTGGCAGCCTGCCAGAAGCTGGTAACCAAGATAAAATCGGGTATCCAAGCAAAGTGCTTTGGTTAGTAACCCGATATTTGTCCTAGTTACATGTGCAGGGAGCCGACACTTCCCCGCTCAGCTCGCTCCGCCCCCATCCTACACGCGGCATGTACACACACACACACACACACACACTCACACACACACACACACTCACACTCACACTCACCTGTCCCCAGCCATGCAGTCCACGACACTGACGTTCTCAGCGCCACATGGCCCCTCTAGGCTGCACCCACTTCACACTCCGCCGCAAGCACACATGGCCCCGCTAGGCTCCGCCCACCTGGCACTCTGCACATATGGTCCCGCTAGGCTCCGCCCACCTGTCACTCTGCACACAGTCCCGCTAGGCTCCGCCCACCTGGAACTCTGCACACATTACCCCGCTAGGCTCTGCCCACCTGGCACTCTGCACACACTACCCCGCTAGGCTCCGCCCACCTGTCACTCTGCACACATTACCCCGCTAGGCTCCGCCCACCTGGCACTCTGCACACATGGTCCCGCTAGGCTCCGCCCACCTCGCACTCTGCACACATTACCCCGCTAGGCTCCGCCCACCTGACAATCTGCACACATGGTCCCGCTAGGCTCCATATAGAATATAGAAATGTGGCACCTGTCACTCTGCACACAGTCCTGCTAGGCTCCGCCCACCTGGAACTCTGCACACATTACCCCGCTAGGCTCCGCCCACCTGGCACTCTGCACACACTACCCCGCTAGGCTCCGCCCACCTGTCACTCTGCACACATTACCCCGCTAGGCTCTGCCCACATGTCACTCTGCACACATAGTCCCACTAGGCTCCGCCCACCTGGCACTCTGCACACATGGCCCCGCTAGGCTCCGCCCACCTGGCACTCTGCACACATTACACTGCTAGGCTACGCCCACCTGGCACTCTGCACACATGGTCCCGCTAGGCTCCGCCAACCTGGCACTCTGCACACATGACCCCGCTAGGCTCCGCCCACCTGGCACTCTGCACACATGGTCTCGCTAGGCACCGCCCACCTGGCACTCTGCACACATGGTCCCGCTAGGCTCCGCCCACCTGGCATTCTGCACACATGGTCCCGCTAGGCTCCACCCACCTGGCACTCTGCACACATAGTCCCGCTAGGCTCCGTCCACTTGTCACTCTGCACACATGGTCCCGCTAGGCTCTGCCCACCTGGTATTCTGCACACATTACCCCGCTAGGCTCCGCCCAGCTGGCACTCTGCACACATGGTCCCGCTAGGCTCCACCCACATGGCACTCTGCACACATTACCCCGCTAGGCTCCGCCCACCTGACACTCTGCACACATGGTCCCGCTAGGCTCTGCCCACCTGGCACTCTGCACATATAGTCCCGCTAGGCTCCGCCCACCTGGCACTCTGCACACATTACCCCGCTAGGCTCCACCCACCTGGCACTCTGCACACATGGCCCCGCTAGGCTCTGCCCACCTGGCACTCTGCACACATTACCCCGCTAGGCTCCGCCCACCTGGCACTCTGCACACATCACCCCGCTAGCCTCCGCCCACCTCGCACTCCGCACACATGGCCCCACTCGGCTTACCTGCGGTGATGAAGTCCCGCCCTCCCGACCTCAGCACTGTCACTGTCCTCCATGGCCGCCGCTTGTCACATCACATTCTCTCGCTTCCGACCCGAGACTGTGACTAGCGGTGACGTCACGGGCCGCTCGCGATACTTGACTGTGAAGTTCATTGAAGTCAGTTACATGTGCTGTCAGCAGTGCAGGAGATCAGCGCAGGTAATGTACCTCGCTCCTGACAGCAGCACTTGTCATGCCCTGCAGTAACCTGGGCTGACCTATTGATGTTAGCTCAGGTCACTGCATTGCTCTCCCAGCCAATGGGGAACATCCTGCTCTTCATTGACTGGGACAGTGTGGATCGTCATGGGAACCCCTTGGATTATAGCAGACCTGGATTTGTTTTTCTTTCTAATAAATTGGTGAAAGAGGCAATGTGTTGGGCAGTGTTTTTTCAAATAAAAATGTTTGTCGTCTATTTTTTTTATTACTGACTGGGTTTGTGATGTCGGGTATCTGATAGACGCGTGACATCACTAACCCCAGGGCTTGATGCCAGGTGACATTACACATCTGGTATTAACCCCATATATTACCCCGTTTGCCACCGCACCAGGACACGGGATGAGCTGGGGCGAAGCACCAGGATTGGTGCATCTAATGGATACGCCACTTCTGGGGTGGCTGCGGCCTGCTATATTTAGGTTGGGGAGAGTCCAATAACCATGGACCTCCCTAGTCTGAGAATATCAGACCCCAGCTGTCTGCTTTACCTTGGCTGGTGATCCAATTTTGGGGGGACCCCCACGTGTTTTTTTTTTAAAATTATTTATTTAAGTTAAAATAACAGCGTGGGGTGCCCTCAGTTTTGGATTACCAGCCAAGGTGAAGCTGCCAGCTGTGGTCTGCAGGCTGCAGCCGTCTGCTTTACCATAGCTGGCTACAAAAATAGGGGGAACCCCACGTCATTTTTTTAAATTTTTTTGGCTAACTACAAGGCTAAGCACTAGAGATGAGCGAACCGGTCCCGGTTCGGCTCGAGGTCGGTTCGCCGAACGGAGGTCCCGTTCGAGTTCGGCTCGTCGAACGTTCGACGAACCGAACTCGAACTGCATAGGAAACAATGGCAGGCAATCACAAACACAGACAAACACCTAGAAAACACCCTCAAAGGTGTCCAAAAGGTGATAAACAACTCACAACACAACACAAACACATGGGAAAGTGACAAGGACATATACTCATGCGAAAACAAAAGAGCTGGACAAGGAAAAAGAGGAGGACACACAGATATATGAGTATATGCAAGGAAACATCGATTCCATTATTGTGCAACTTGAGCCCTGCTCATTTTAGGCTTCCAATCTGGATAAATTGCCTGAGCTCGTCACGTACGCCTTGGGGATCTTGTCGTGTCCTGCAGCCACCGTTCTCTCGGAACCTGTCTTCAGTGCTGCTGGGGGTCTGCTGGCAGATAAGCACACGTGTCTGTCCACTGACAATGTGGACATGGCTCTCAGAGGACTTTTCTTCCCCTGGGTCAGCCAGGGGACGGGAAAGGCACGCGTATTTTTGAGAGTGCTTCATGCAAAGCATCTTTTTCATTTTGAAAAGGGGCATCAACTGATGCCAGTCAAGTGGGGTGTGTGTGGCCCAGTTAGTGGAAACGAGGGAGACTGTGGTTGGAGTCCCCTCGCTGTGTTTTACATGCTTTTAGAAGGGCATGACATGGCTTGGAGGTTGACTTTCAGCATCTGCAAACTGTTGGCTACCAAAATGCTGCCTTTCCAACACCTATGGTTATAGACAATGAGGAACATACTGATGAAGATGAGACGCAGATACCCGATTGGGATGACAACTTAAATATTCGGTCAGGGCAAGAAGAGGCTCGGTCTGAGGGGGAGGGGAGTGCAAACACAACAATTGATGATGAAGTTCTAGATCCCACCTACTGTCAACCCACAGTCAGACACTCGAGGAGGTCAACAGAGGCGGTGGAGGAGGATGCAACCGACGACGAAGTTACCTTGCGCCTTCCTGGACAGAGTCGGAGCACTGGTAGCACGTCTACAACTGCATCCTCAGCCACCACTCTGCCTCTGAGCATTATTCGGGGTGGATCAACAGGTCGCATGGCCTCTAAACCTTGCCTAGCCTGGTCCTTTTTTGACATAGAAAAAGATCGCCCAAATTATGTGATCTGTAAAATTTGTCATGGTTCTCTTAGTAGAGGTCAAAACCTCAGCAGTTTGACAACTTCTTCCATGAATCGTCACATGAATAAATATCATATGGCCCGGTGGGAAGCTCACCGTGCTGCAATGCGGCCTAGCGGAGCGAACCATCCACCGCCTGCCCCTTCCAGTGCATCCGCGCGCTCGTCATCTTCTAGGACTGTGGGGACAGCTGTCACACCTGTTTTTCCACCCACAACTTCCACCACTGTAACCGCAACAGGCAGTTTGCTTGGTAGGTCGTCAGTTGTTTTGGAAGGGAAAACAAGTGAGTGTGTACAGCTCTCTCAGACATCGATAGCACCAACGTTGGATGAAGGCAACATCATGTCTCCGCCTGCACTTTCCTCACAAACCTGCATTTTTCCAGGGACACCCTACTCAACACCGTCTACACACAGCAGCCAGATCTCTGTCCCTCAGATGTGGTCAAATAAAAGGCCACTTCCTGCGACCCATGACAAAGCGAAGAGGTTGACTCTATCCCTCTGTAAGCTGTTGGCTACCGAAATGCTGCCTTTCCGCCTAGTGGACACACAGGATTTTAGAGACCTTATGTCTGTCGCTGTGCCCCAGTACCAGATGCCCAATCACCACTGCTTCTCCAAGAAAAGCATGCCCGCGCTACACCAGCATGTCGCACACAACATCACCACTTCTTTGAGAAACTCTGTGTGCGACAGGGTGCATTTCAACACAGATACTTGGACCAGTAAGCATAGACAGGGTCATTACATGTCACTGACTGGGCACTGGCAAACTATGGTGAGAGATGGAGAAGGGTCTGCTGTACAAGTCTTGCCGTCCCCACGAGTTGTTTCAATCCTTCTTCTGTATGTAGAAGTTAATACACTGCTTCTGCCTCTTCAACCTCGTGTGGGTCCTCCACCTTGGCGCAAACCCTGTGTGGTCAGGCCACCCTTCCTTGTAACTGCGCACAAGGACTACCACACACCTCCTTACTATGCTGGCAGCAGAGCTCAATGCCATCAGGCGGTCAAAGTTTTACTTTGAAATGTATGGGAAATGTGAGTCACACCGCTGAGAAGTTGTGGACGGTTAGCTCTGGATACCGAGTTTCATCAATGGTTGTCTCCACTCAACCAGCAGCCAGGGAAGGCCGGGTGCGACAATGATGCAAACATGGGTGCGGCCCTTCGCCGTGACAATGTGACACACATGGCTTGTGTGGTTCACGTGTTGAACCTGGTTGTCCAGCAATTTTTAAAGCACTATCCTGGCCCACATGGCCTTCTGCAGAGAGCACGGTGTAACGCCTTCCTTGATCCACACACTCAGATGGGCTGTTAATGATAGGCTAGAGGGAAGCCACTCACCAAGCAGGACCCCTAGAACCCTGAAACCCTTTAACCCCTATACAGGGATTAGGAATTGCACAGGGCCCAAGGTGATTAATACCTGTGGAAGGCTGCAGTTCCAAAGAATAGTAGTCAGGCAGGGTTAAAACATTAATTGAGGAACAGGAACAGAATGGGACGGCCAGGACTTAATCAGAAAACAAGCAGAGGTGAAATGCGGATCGGCCAACAAGGTACATAAACAGCAAGCAGGAAAAGTAGTCAGGTAACAAGCACACAAAATCATAAAACTGAACTGGGGGTAAAAGTAACCAGAGGTCATAGCTATGTCTGGCAGTGGTCTGCAGACAGGATGGGCATAAAAAAGGGTGTGGTGTCTTCCCATTGGTTGTAGCTGAATGATGGTATTTCATCTGTGAGATACCCACCAGCTACATTCAGCCAGAGATTCTGCATCTGTCAAGGTAATGCAGCCCAGTGGGTGAGCATAACCTGCGTCCACCTGCGCCGCTGGCATCGACTCCTCTCCCATCATCAGCACTATTCATGAAAGGAACACGTTGTCACCTGGCGACCGGAGTACAAATTGACGGAGCGGACTCCGTTGGTGACTTAACAGCCGTGTGCGGCAATGATGCAAACCTGGCTGCGGGCCATCGTCAGGGCAATGTGACACACGTGCCTTGTATGGCTCACGTGTTGAACCTAATTCTCCAGCAATTTTTAAAACACCATCACGGCCTACATGGCCTTGTGCAGCGTGCACGCTCGCTATGTGCTCACTTCCATCGTGCGCACACAGCAGCTCAACAACTTTCGTCGCTACAGAAGTCTTTAGGTCTGGTGGTTAAACGCCTGAAATGAGATGTGCCCACACGCAGGAATTTGAATCTGCACATGTTGCAGCATTTGTGGCAGCACCGCCGAACCCTGCTGCAATACGTTATGACATATAGCCTGGGATAACTTGATCCAGAGGTGGTGCAGATCACGCTGCTGGAGTGGTGTCAGATCAAGGACCTATGCACCCTGCTACACAGTTTACAAATGTCGACGAAGATGTTTAGCACTGGCAATGTCATTCTCAGCGTGACAATTCTGGTCATCTACATGATGGAGCGCACTGTAATTATTATTCGGAGTCAGGTGTTGGGACAAGAGGAAGGGGAGGAAGTACAGGAGGAGTCATATGCGGAAGGGATAACAAGATCTACGAGGTCCAGATGGTCAGCGGCACCTATGCGGCAGTCATGGTGAGGGAGAGGGATTAACAAGGGCGCATAGTATCAGCAAAAAGTGTTGAGGAAGGTGCAGGAGCCCATGAAGAAATGGAGGACGAACTGGCGATGGGCATGGAAGACTCAGCAGATGAGTGAGAGCTTGCTCACATTTCGGTTGTGCGAGGTTGTGGGGAGAGGGCAGAGGAAGGAGGCACGATTCTCACCTCTCTGCCACCAACACACCAAGGACTTGGTCCTCCTGGATGCACAAGACACATGAGCGGCTTCTTGCTGCACTACCTACAACATGACCCTCGGATTGTACGAATTCAAAGTAATCCAGAATACTGGGTTGCCACACTGTTACATCCCCGGTACAAGACAAAATTTGGCAAAATAATTCCTGCCATAGAAATGGACGCACGTATACAGGAGTATCTGCAGAATGTGGTACGCAATCTTAGATCTACTTTTCCACTAAACACCAGTGCTGCACAGAGTGAATCTCAACGCTTTGTCATGGATAGGAGGAAATGGTCTTTTACTTGTCCACATCGGAGGGACCGAGGGATGGCTGCTGTGCTGAGATGGCGTTGAGTACGGTGTCCCTGCAGAGTTGCACTTTTGGTCATATACCAAAAAGAGTTGAAAAAGGACAGATGCTGGTGGAAAGGGGAACAGGTGTGTTGGAAAGGGGAAAAAAGTTTTGGTCCGTAGATTTGGTGGTTAAGCAACAGTAACATTTGCTGAAGAAACACCATCTGTTACAGTGGGACTGGCAGATTTGGATAAAGTGGTATATACTATGTTACCGCTATACAACGAAAATTAATAAGAAAAGAAAGAGAAAGGTATATATCCCCATCAGCAGTCAGTGTCCACCGTGCTCCCAGATGGAAAAGGAGAGGTTGGCAACTGGAAGGTTTGGTGGAGGATACAGAGCTGTGTGGCTATGAAACTAATAGTAGCCTGAACCGAGTTAGACGCCATTCGGATCTGGAGACTGTGAGCCCTGTTAGCGTCACAGGGTCCACATGCCCACCCAGCCCAGGAACTCCCTGTTAACAACACAGGGGCCATTGAGTACGCTGACCGTGTGCGTAGGGGCACACCTGTGGACAGCAGGCGCATCAGCAGCAGCAGGCCTGTTAATGCCACTGGGCTGCACAAGCAGGACTGGTAGGACAGGAGCTGGTCTTAACCGTTCTGCGTTACCAACTGTGGTGGTGGCCTGCATCGACACCCTATCCCTGCCTACCTCTGGCCTAAAGCCGCAATGGGTTCAACACATGGAGGTGTGCTCTTTCGGAGCATAATAGAAGACTGTGCACCTCCTTGTTGGCTCCAGCCCCTTTTATAACCTGGGTCCGCCCCAAACCAGGGTGAACCACAATGCACCTCCTGGAGACAAAAGTAGAGCGACACGTCATGAGTGGCATAACTAGCGTCCTATTTGGAACCGCAACTTCAATAATGACCTCATGGCTGCCATGACCCAAACACCTCACCAGTCATCGTCTGACCATCAATAATGCGGTAAAAAGTCATAGGGGTGGGCCTCTGCAAGCCATTTGGGAGGACACCTGATGCCCTGTGGTCTATATGTGCCCCCCCACATCAGGGGCAGGGCCAAAGAGTTCATTACCGGACCTAGTCTCTGATGCAGTAAGTGCCTGAGCATGCTCAGTAGCATGAAATACAGTCTCTGAAAAAAGACTATCAGCTTTAGCATGGTGTCTAGGCACAAAACAGGACTTAGACCCGGCACGGAATGCAAGCACCTGTGCAAAGAGGCTTTTCACACTTAGTGTGGGAGCATGCGCTGTATCCCGAAATGAAGACTTAGCGTCAGGAATAACACAGTCAGGCTGAGCATACTCACTAGGCGAAACACTGTAATTAGGCTGCAGCTGGGGTAAATCGGCACACGCATGCGCACTAGCTGCCTCTCCACACTTAGACGTGGAGGGGAAATTGCTCTTGGAGATGCTGTCTATGAACAGAAGGAAAAGCGAAAGGAAGCCTGACTTTCTATCCCTCCGAATTATCAAATGCAGCAATGAATTCCATGAGTTTGCTATAACATTAGCGTAGCAAAATGTGCATGAGGGTGTCATGTAGAGGTGCTATAAATAGCTTGTCACCAGTGGGGCACTAATGGAATACAACAGCCAGTTCTATGATGCCACTAAATGGCAGTATTTTTTGCTATCATTATAGCTTATTAAAAACAGAGCAGGAGGGGGAGTCCAAAATGGCCGCCGTCAGGAGCGGACGTGAGTGAAGGTGCTCCTGACAGATCCATCAGCATCTGGCTTCCTGACAGCTAATTTCACCTGTCTGGCTCCTCCATCTGGACCCCCAGACTGCCAGAAGGGTGGGGAGACCACCATTGTCTGTGTTCACACACATGGGTGCATCTGAAGAACCCCCTAAAGTGGTGGCCTGACGGGGCATGGGAACTTACAGAGCCTGAGAATTGGGAACCCAGAGAATCGGAGGCAACCCCCTGAAGAATAACAGGGCTCATCAGGGGATCTAAGAGGAACAGACCGAGAAGGCCGGAAGACCTCTACCTACCCTCACCCCAGTACAGGTTGGTCTGGCGCTCCGGACAGCAGTGGGAGAGGAATAGCAGCCGCCATCTTAACTTGGCAGCCGGCCGGCCCCGAGGTGGGAGGACAGGGCTGCAGTCTCGTGGGACGCCAGAGCAAGTCGGAGGACCGGAGGGGATAGAGCGCCCGGATACTCACCTGCCTGTCAGGTGGCTGATCGGCGGTGAGTGAGCGGCGAGACGCGGAGGTTCCAGGGCGGCCGCATGGAGCTCCGGGGAGTCGGCAGGAGATCTCGCGGCGGCTGGGAGCGGCAGCTCAGAAGTAATCTGCAGCGCTCGGCGGTGAGTGTGGTCCCTCCTGGCAGCGGGTATAACGCCGACTTCCCCCCAGCACCGAAGTCCGGGACCCGCACTGCGGTACCTCTCGGGCCTAGCCGAGGCACTTGCAGTCCCGGCGCTCCCAGACACGGTCCCCCCTCCCCCCCCGAGCCTCGGGGAGCAGATTAGGGCTGAAAGAAAGACATTGGACATAGTCCCCTTGCACTGGGCCCATATTCGTCCTTCCTGACGCCCCGGAGGGCCGCGGGTGGAAAAAGGCCGCCATCTTGAGCGCTGCCAGCGTGCCCGCCGCTCCATCACACCGAAGCCCTGAGCCTGTGGCCCAGATAGGGTCCCGCCACGTGCAGCCGGCGTCCTGAGCCTACCGGCGTCCACCTGCATAGATTGCCCTCGCGGCTCAGTGACAGAACACGCCGCTGAGGGTTGCTGACAAGGGATCTCTGAGTCCAGAAGCTGGTGCTGGGGACGAGTCGCTGGGAAGCATTCCCCTGTGCTGGGGGTCAGCTGAGTGGAGGGCGAAGGTGGAGGAAGGGTTCAGGCTGAAGGGGATCTCCCTTCTAACTTGCAAGTGGGCACCAGGAGACAAAGGGGGTTACCTCGCTCCCCAACCTTCACACACAGCAGGGAACCCTGTCAGAACTGGACTTCCATCAAGTGGCAGGCTAGCTGGAAGCAGGGAAATCTCCCACATACCAGCCCCATACACCTGCACGGGCACTGAGGCTACAGAAGCGGCCCCTGGAGGAAGATGACATAGAGAGAGGCTACATAGTCATATTGCCAACTTTAAGACTCTCTTCTCTCGCCCCTCTCCACCTCTTTGAGGGAATATAATGTTCTAAAACCGGAGCCATCTAGGGGGAGCGGAGTGGCCTAACCCAAACTATACATTCTCTCAAGCATACAAACACTTATGTCCGACTTTACCATGGTCAAAATCGGCAACGCACGGGCGAGTTCTTTGCCCAGACCAGCCAAATCTACTACCCAGGCGGATCTAGATAAATTTCTCAAAAAGCACCTTCATCCAGCTGACGCTAAAACAGGCAGCCCTCAAAGTACGTCTACTAATGACATACAGGATATGGAAGATGATGACAGTGACACTGAAGGAGCGGATAATAGCAAGAGTCTCCCCATCTCAAGATCCTTTATAAAACGAATCCTTAAAAATGCGTTGGAGCCGGTGGCAAAGGAGCTTTCAGATATCAAGCAAGAAATTGGTCAAATTGGACACAGGGTGGAATCCCTCGAGGCGGCCCAAGCTACAATAACCTCTTCCTCCAATTCTGTTATCTCCTGTCTACGTCAACAAGAGGACAATATCAATCAAATACATGCCATTCTGGAGGACCATGAAAATAGAGAAAGGCGAAACAACCTCAGATTAAAGGGCCTTCCAGAATCAGTAGCGAATGAGGCTTTGATCCCGACCCTACAGGGCATATTTGCTGATTTGATAGATACGGACCCTGCTCCAACGCTGGAACTGATAAGAGCACATAGAGCGCTGAGACCCAGACCTAAACAAGGGGAACCACCGAGGGATGTTATATGCCGCTTCCTGGACTATCGAATTAAAGAACTTATTCTCAAAAAAGCCAGAGAAGCGGATTCCATAAGTCATGAAGGCTCTAACATTATGATTTTTCAAGACCTCGCTTCTACCACCCTGACCAAAAGAAGGCTACTACAACCCTTCACAACGGTGCTACGCCAACGCCAGTTTCTGTACCGCTGGTTATATCCGTTTGGCATTGCCATAACTGCCAATGGAAAACATTACCAAGCCAAAACCTCGGTGGAGATAAGAAGGATTTGCGAAGAATTGGGGATCATTCTGGAGAAATACCCGGAGTTGGAAATTCACCGCTCGGCGGCTACACTGCAACTGCTTCCTGATCCAGCCCCATGGCATAGCCTTACCCTGAAGACCCACAGAGCCCGGCGCAAAGCGGCGAAGAAACTGCAGATGTACTCTGAGGGCGAACCTCCTTGAAGGGGTTTCCTGATTGGGTCTTCTGATATATCTAACTGTTATGCTAACCTAAAATGTGAAGTTATTACAGGGGTTTTGCACTTATTGCTCCCTCTTAAGGCACTCTCGTTTTTGTTTGAACTTCAACTAGTTGAAAATGTTGATACTAATATCTTGTTCTTCTTTAAATCTTTTTCTACCCCCCAATCTATCTGTCTTCTTCACTCTTTCATTGGTCATAGGTCCGATCCATCCATCCCGAAGAGATAAGAACAGATTGTCACCCCGTTTGCACCAACATGGCGTCACATCATAAGGTATTTACGGTAATAAGCCTTAATGCACATGGTCTGAACTCCCCTGTACAAAGGTCACAGACCTTGCATAGTCTAAAACAGAGACGTGCGGACATGATATTCTTCCAGGAAACACATTTTCGTGAAGGCAAAATCCCAAGCTTTATCAAAGCACACTTCAACACTTGGTTTCATGCTCCATCCACACGCAAAGGTTCTAGAGGAGTTTCTATAGCACTCGCTAAGGATATACCCTTTCTTGCTAAAGATATCGCTACTGACCCTGAGGGTTGATATATTTTCGTCAAGGGTATGTTGGCGGGTTCTATGGTGACCCTAGGGAATGTATATGCCCCAAATGTCAAACAGATTAGATGGTTGATGTCCACGCTCAAAAAATTCCGCAATTTTTCAGAAGGCATTCCTATATTATGCGGTGACTTTAATGTGGCTATGGAGCCTAAATTAGACTCTACTGCAAGGAAAAGCCACCTTTCTTTGAGAGACCTATCTCGGATTAAATGCTCTCTTCAATCCCTCTCTCTAATAGACATTTGGCGCTACCAACATCCCACAGCAAAAGATTTCACATTCTTCTCGAATCCTCATAAATCGTACCACAGACTAGACTACATTTTTTTACCTAGACACCTATTACCCAATGTAAACGATTCAGAGATCCAATCTACACCCTATTCTGACCATGCTTATGTTGCGGCTAGTTTCTCACTCTTGAGGCCGTATTGGCTGCATCGTACGTGGAGATTGAATGAGTCCATTCTCTCCTCGGAAGACAACAAGAAACGCATATCTGAATGTCTCCGTAATTACTTTGCAGAGAACAAGGCACCAGATATTGCGGCCCCGTTGTTGTGGGAAGCGCATAAGACGGTCATTAGGGGAGAACTAATTTCCATTTCCTCATATCTCAACAAGCAGAGGAATTCGTTCTTGCAGACTCTGCATGCTGAGATAGCGACGTTGGAGGCTCAGCATAAGAAATCTCTTGCCCAACAGACGTTAGAGCAGTTGACGGCGAAGCGCATTGAACTGAGAGATATACTCAATAAACAGTCGGCTAAGTTCTATCTCAGTTGGAGGAATCGTCTGTTTCTGCATGGGGACAAGGCCTCTAAACTTATGATGTCCATGATTAAAAAAAGACAGGCTCGTACGTTCATACATGCAATTAAAACCCCACAGGGCCACCGCACGCAAGATTATTCTCAAATATCGGAAGAATTCCTTCGTTTTTATAAAAATTTATACCAAATTCGACCGGATGAGTCGGCAGTGGAGAGAGATAAAAGGAAATATGATATACGAAACTACTTAACTAAATTAAATCTTCCGAAACTCTCTAAAACACAACAGGCGTCCTCAGAAAAACCGTTCTCCCGGGCGGAGGTTCAGTCCATCCTGTCCAAGAGCCCCGTGGGAAAGGCTCCAGGTCCAGATGGCCTTCCCATCACCTATTATAAGAAATTCTTTGACGTTTTGGGGGATCATCTCTTAGCTTCATGCAACGCTCTTCTACTTGGCGTCCCTATACCCAAGCAAGCACTAGAGGCACATATATCATTAATACATAAAGAGGGGAAGGATCCAGAGTGCTGTGGAAACTATAGGCCCATCTCACTTTTGAATGTGGACCTAAAGATTTATGCTAGTTTAATCGCCAACCGGGTGGCAGATATTCTCCCAGATCTCGTCTCCCCAGAACAATCAGGTTTTGTCAGGGGGCGAGAGGGGAAGGATAACGCACTAAGAATACTGAACTTGATGCAATACGCCAGGATTCATAAGCTGCCTCTGGTGCTGCTGGGAACGGATGCCGAGAAGACGTTTGACAGGGTGGACTGGACATTCTTGCGGGGGACGTTGGAGGCCTTCCATTTTCCACCAGACATCATAAGCGCAATACTACAGATGTACACATCGCCCACGGCCAGGATTAAAATAAATAATACCCTTACCGATCCTTTTGACATTAAGAATGGTACAAGGCAGGGTTGCCCCTTGTCCCCCTTACTCTTTGTCCTAGTCATGGAGCCTTTGCTAGCCTCCATTCAACAGGACCGGGACATTGAGGGGTTCAATTTACAAGGAATTCACCACAAGTCCGCCGCCTTTGCGGACGATTTGTTGGTGGTAATGTCCAAGCCGGAGAGGGGTTTCCCTGCCTTTATGAAAATATTAGAGGAGTATGGCCGAAGGTCTAACGTCAAAATTAACTTATCAAAATCAGAAGCACTAAGTATTAACCTCGCCAGCAAAGTCACTAAATCTCTTCAAAATTCGTTTCCCTTTAGGTGGCCAAATAGTCATATAACATATCTAGGCATTAAGTTGGGGAAATCCTTCAAATCTCTATTTGATCTTAATTACAAGCCCCTTCTCCCTACACTTTCTGCGCATATAGCCTCATGGAAAGCTCCCTTCCTCTCGTGGATAGGTCGGAAAAATTTAATTAAAAGTATTATACTTCCTAAGTTTATTTACCTTTTTCAAATGCTACCCATACCAATTCCCATATCTTTTCTATCCAAGTGTAAAGGTCCAGTCACACTAAGCAACTTACCAGCGATCCCAACAACGATAGGGATCGCTGGTAAGTTGCTAGGAGGTTGCTGGTGAGCTGTCACACTGCGACGCTCCAGCGATCCCACCAGCAACCTGACCTGGCAGGGATCGCTGGAGCGTGGCTACACGAGTTGCTGGTGAGCTCACCAGCAACCAGTGACCAGCCCCCAGTCTCCTAGTTACAGCGCACATCAGGTTAATTAACCCGATGTGTGCTGCAGCTAAATGTGCACAGAGCAGGGAGCAGCGCACACTGAGCGCTGGCTCCTTGCTCTCCTAGTTACAGCACACATCGGGTTAATTGCCTGATGTGTGCTGCAGCTATCTGTGCACAGAGCAGGAGCCGGCAGCACTGACAGTGAGAGCGGAGGAGGCTGGTATCAAAGGTAAATATCGGGTAACCAAGGACAGGGCTTCTTGGTTACCCGATGTTTACATTAGTTACCAGCCTCAGCAGAAGCTGGCTCCCTGCTCACTGCACATTTAGTTGTTGCTGTCTCGCTGTCACACACAGCGATCTGTGCTTCACAGCAGGACAGCAACAACTAAAAAATGGCCCAGGACATTCAGCAACAACCAACGACCTCACAGCAGGGGCCAGGTTGTTGCTGGATGTCACACACAGCAACATCGCTAGCAACGTCACAAAAGTTGTTCGTTACCAGCGATGTTGCTAGCGATGTTGCTTAGTGTGACGGGGCCTTAACTCTTTAATATCCAACTATGTCTGGCACAAGCATAAACCGAGAATCAACTTTCAAACACTGAGTTTACCAAGGGACAAGGGGGGCATGGGATTACCCAATATAGCACTTTATTATCAGGCCGCAGTCCTCTCTAGAACGATAGACTGGATTAGACGCCCAACGACTAAATTATGGATTTCTGTGGAAGAATACCTAGCCCCCACGTCTTTACGAGCAATGCTACTTTCCCCTGCTTATCAGAGAGACAAAAGATCCTCCATAAATGAGCTTATGAGAACTCTCCTGCACAAATGGAAGGAAAACAGTGAGATATTGGCCCCGCCTCTTTCCCCTCTAATCCAAGTTTCCGACATCTTGGATGCCGATGTAAACCAGGCGGCGTCCACGAAATCCCCTTTCCTGACCAAGGTGAATGTTCCGTTGGCTGATCTTCTGGTAGACGGCTCTTTGATGTCTGAACGGGAAATGGGCACGAACCCAGGCCTCTCTAAGCTCACGTTTCTTCATCATACAAAGTTAAAACATGTGATTCAGCCATTATTACCTCATACCCAACTCGACAGACCTTTAACTGCTTTCGAATCTCTTTGCATGCAAACTCGGGCTCCCAGGAAAATTCTCTCTAGCCTATACCATACCCTGCTTACAAAAAAACTGGTGGTAAAGAGAGCATATATACTGAGATGGGAAAGGGACCTGAGCTCTACATTTACTGATTTACAAACAATCCAAATTTATAAAGCCTCACACGGTCCGTCGTGCTGTGTGAGAGTTCAAGAGAATTCATTTAAAGTGATAACGAGGTGGTACATTGTTCCCACCTCGTCCAGTACATGGAGCTCCTCCAACTCAGATCAATGTTGGCGCTGCGAGAGGGACAGGGGTACTTATCTACACATGTGGTGGACTTGTCCGATTATCTGGACCTTCTGGAAGATAGCATCACAGTTAATATTTGAACTCACAGGCAAACGGGGGGCCCTGGAACCGAGACAGATGCTCCTGAACTTCCCAATGTGGCCTAAGGATAAAGCCGCTTCAAAAATGGCGTCATTTGTAGGTTCAGCTTGCAAGCTTCTCATAGCCCAAATGTGGCGCACAACGAAAACCCCTACTCTCGCGCAGCTTTTGACGAAGATCGACCAATTATATCACGTCGAAGAACTCTCAGCCCTCTCGCGTCAAAATATGCTCTCTTTCCTCCAGGTCTGGGAGGGCTGGCAGGTCTATAAGTCTAGACCTCAATTTTCAATAGTGACCTCGCAGAAGGCAGCATAGGGGTATATGAGCCACCCCTCACCCTCTTCCACTGAAATGAGTGACAGATGTCTAATAATTCTTATCGCTGAGTGATCGGATCAAGGACCAAAATCCTCTCCTTTCTTCTCTCCTTTCTTTCTCTCCCCCCTTTCCTATTGTCTCTTGATCCTCTAACTCTAATTATGGAGCTCAATTTCAGGCGATAAAATTCGCATAACTAGAACCTAGCTCCCCCTATACCTCATGTTTCTTTGAATTTGTTGTTAAAAATGTTGCAGCTTAGTACAGAAACCAGGCTACTAAAGTAAGTCGGACTTCCCCAGTTCCAGATGGTTCAATCTATTTCAGGAGTAATTCGAGTCGTAGAGTTAAAACGGGAAGCATCTGACGTGATTGTTATTGTATTAGTGAAGACTGTGATTTCTGATGTATGTGAATTATTATCACCTTTTGCTTCAATAAACAAAACATTAAAACACAAAAACAGAGCAGGAGGGTGTCATGCAGAGGTGCTAGAAATAGCTTGGCACCAGTGGGGCACTAATGGAATACAACAGCCAGTTCTATGATGCCACTAAATGGCAGTATTTTTTGCTATCATTATAGCTTATTAAAAACAGAGCAGGAGGGTGTCATGCAGAGGTGCTGCACATAGATTTGCACTAGTGTGACTAGACAAAAGTCCAATAGCCACGTTTAGGATGCCACTAGGTACACTGACTGTTTGCTAGTACAATGGCTTAGTTAAAAAAAGTTGGAGTGTGCAATGCAGGCAGACGTGCTGCAAATATCTTTACAATAGTGTGAATAGACAAAAGTACAATAGCCACTTCTTGTATGCCACTAGGTACACTGACTGTTTGCTAGTATAATGGCTTAGTTAAAAAGAGTTTGAGTGTGCAATGCAGGCAGACGTGCTGCAAATATCTTTACAATAGTGTGAATAGACAAAAGTACAATAACCACGTTTAGGATGCCACTAGGTACACTGACTGTTTGCTAGTATAATGGCTTAGTTAAAAAGAGTTTGAGTGTGCAATGCAGGCAGACGTGCTGCAAATATCTTTGCACTACTGTGACTACACAAAAGTCCAATAGCCACGTTTAGGATGCCACTAGGTACACTGACTGTTTGCTAGTATAATGGCTTAGTTAAAAAAAGTTGGAGTGTGCAATGCAGGCAGACGTGCTGCAAATATCTTTACAATAGTGTGAATAGACAAAAGTACAATAGCCACATTTTGTATGCCACTAGGTACACTGACTGTTTGCTAGTATAATGGTTTAGTTAAAAAGAGTTTGAGTGTGCAATGCAGGCAGACGTGCTGCAAATATCTTTACAATAGTGTGAATAGACAAAAGTACAATAGCCACGTTTAGGATGCCACTAGGTACACTGACTGTTTGCTAGTATAATGGCTTAGTTAAAAAGAGTTTGAGTGTGCAATGCAGGCAGACGTGCTGCAAATATCTTTACAATAGTGTGAATAGACAAAAGTACAATAGCCACGTTTAGGATGCCACTAGGTACACTGACTGTTTGCTAGTATAATGGCTTAGTTAAAAAGAGTTTTGAGTGTGCAATGCAGGCAGACGTGCTGCAAATATCTTTACAATAGTGTGAATAGACAAAAGTACAATAGCCACGTTTAGGATGCCACTAGGTACACTGACTGTTTGCTAGTATAATGGCTTAGTTAAAAAGAGTTTGAGTGTGCAATGCAGGCAGACGTGCTGCAAATATCTTTACAATAGTGTGAATAGACAAAAGTACAATAGCCACGTTTAGGATGCCACTAGGTACACTGACTGTTTGCTAGTATAATGGCTTAGTTAAAAAGAGTTTGAGTGTGCAATGCAGGCAGACGTGCTGCAAATATCTTTACAATAGTGTGAATAGACAAAAGTACAATAGCCACGTTTAGGATGCCACTAGGTACACTGACTGTTTGCTAGTATAATGGCTTAGTTAAAAAAAGTTGGAGTGTGCAATGCAGGCAGACGTGCTGCAAATATCTTTACAATAGTGTGAATAGACAAAAGTACAATAGCCACTTCTTGTATGCCACTAGGTACACTGACTGTTTGCTAGTATAATGGCTTAGTTAAAAAGAGTTTGAGTTTGCAATGCAGGCAGACGTGCTGCAAATATCTTTACAATAGTGTGAATAGACAAAAGTACAATAGCCACGTTTAGGATGCCACTAGGTACACTGACTGTTTGCTAGTATAATGGCTTAGTTAAAAAGAGTTTGAGTGTGCAATGCAGGCAGACGTGCTGCAAATATCTTTACAATAGTGTGAATAGACAAAAGTACAATAGCCACGTTTAGGATGCCACTAGGTACACTGACTGTTTGCTAGTATAATGGCTTAGTTAAAAAAAGTTGGAGTGTGCAATGCAGGCAGACGTGCTGCAAATATCTTTACAATAGTGTGAATAGACAAAAGTACAATAGCCACTTCTTGTATGCCACTAGGTACACTGACTGTTTGCTAGTATAATGGCTTAGTTAAAAAGAGTTTGAGTTTGCAATGCAGGCAGACGTGCTGCAAATATCTTTACAATAGTGTGAATAGACAAAAGTACAATAGCCACGTTTAGGATGCCACTAGGTACACTGACTGTTTGCTAGTATAATGGCTTAGTTAAAAAAAAGTTGGAGCGTGCAATGCAGGCAGACGTGCTGCAAATATCTTTACAATAGTGTGAATAGACAAAAGTACAATAGCCACTTCTTGTATGCCACTAGGTACACTGACTGTTTGCTAGTATAATGGCTTAGTTAAAAAGAGTTTGAGTGTGCAATGCAGGCAGACGTGCTGCAAATATCTTTACAATAGTGTGAATAGACAAAAGTACAATAGCCACGTTTAGGATGCCACTAGGTACAATGACTGTTTGCTAGTATAATGGCTTAGTTAAAAAAAGTTGGAGTGTGCAATGCAGGCAGACGTGCTGCAAATATCTTTACAATAGTGTGAATAGACAAAAGTACAATAGCCACTTCTTGTATGCCACTAGGTACACTGACTGTTTGCTAGTATAATGGCTTAGTTAAAAAGAGTTTGAGTGTGCAATGCAGGCAGACGTGCTGCAAATATCTTTACAATAGTGTGAATAGACAAAAGAACAATAGCCACGTTTAGGATGCCACTAGGTACACTGACTGTTTGCTAGTATAATGGCTTAGTTAAAAAGAGTTGTAGTGTGCAATGCAGGTGTAACGGGGTGCCAGGGGCGCCTCTGGGCTTGTAGTCGTGGCCCCTTCTGTCAGGCTTACCCCTGGCTCCGCCGTCACTATCGGGACGGGAGATGTCTTGGTGGGGCAGAGTGTGGTGGTGCAGATGTCGTCCGACGTATAAACACTCTCCAGGCATGGTTCGATGCAAATAAAAGACATTCTTTATTTCACAACTCTTTCCAAAAAACCGGCAGTTACAGATGACTTCACGTTCTTTTCTTAGCTGGGGAAAGTCTGCCCTGACGTCTCCTCCAGTGGGGATGTGCCCGGCTACTCTACTTCACCTGGCTCCCACTTATGGCTACCCACAGCCCGGACCCACACCGGGACTGCTTCGCACTATGAGGTTCCGCCCGCTCCTTTTCTCTCCGGCTTCCCTGTTCTTCCAGCTCCCTTCTTTCTTTCTTTCTTTCTGCCCACTCAGCTCCACACTCTGCCCCTGGCTGTCTCCTCTCTCCCGTCCCGGACACAACAACACTTTTACACACTTCCTTTCCCCCTAAGCTGCCGGCTCCTCCTCCCTCCTCTACAGTTTCTATGGGGACAGCATTAACCACTTCAGAGAAAACCTGTGCTTCCTTGTAAGGGGTCTGCCCACCCCTTACATACCTCCCCTCTTTAAGCCTAAGCCTCCTGGCAAGGCACAAATCTAAAATCACATTTTAAAACTAAACAAAGTCATTTTAATGAAACTGCGAACATGTTCACCTGAGGGCACGCGCAAGGGCACACCAGTCCAGCACCCGGAGTTCCTCCTGGAAGCTCCCGGTCTTAGTCGTGCCCGGAGGCCGTCGGCAGGCACTCCCGGTCTTAGTGGAGTTTCTGCCCGGAGGCTTTTGCAGCACTCCCGGTCTTAGACGTTAGCTGGCAGGAACACAACTCGGCAAAAATCTTCTTAACGACGCGGAGGGAGCCCCTGGCTCAGTCCAGCATCAGGCTCTCTTCCGGGCTCAGCAACTTGAACGGTTACAAACAACACACCTTCTTCCGGCTCAAAACAACGCCGGTGTTGAACAAAAACAGGCCCGCCATCTTCCGGTCTTGAAAAGTCACTCCGGATGATATGCACGTTGCCATTCGGCTCGTTGGGCCTGCACGTACTCCGACAGGGACTGTCCGGGCAACCGGCGCAGCCTCCGGAAGGGCTCGTAGTTGGCGGGTTGCTCCAACGTCTCGGGTGGGAGAGTTCAGCTAGCACCGGTCTTTGCTGCGACCGCCGCCGGTATTGGCATTCCTCCCACTCGATTTCCTGTTGCCACTGTGCGGCCTCTTGTGTAGTGGGCTGCTCCGGTCCTCCTGGCACAGCCGGTAGGTTAAGGGTGGGTCCTTCCGCAGCCGCAGTGTGCTTCGGGCGTCCTCTGCCCAGGCTAGTCGCTACTAGTGCGGCTACCGCAGCTTGCTGTCTTCCTGGAGTCTCTATCTTGCTCGGAGTCAGCGTTTCTGGTAATGGCGTCGGGGTCAGTGGAGATGTTGGAGGAAGTGGAGGCGGGCTTACTTTTCCCGCTCTTGGGTATACTCCACCCCCAGTCTCACACATCAGGTCGACCCCTACGCGGCGGTTCTTCTTTTTCTCTGGAACACCGCCCACTTCACATATCTTCCTTCGTGCCCTGGGACCGGCACCTCCCCTCTTTGGGCGGAGTACTCCGAACTTCTTTTTCGGCACCGGCCAGCCCCAGGCTCTTCTTTTGGCGCCAATTCTGCGCGCGCTTTCTGTGTCTTCACAGACAACGGCCATCTTGCCGCCATCTTGTGCCCGGTCCAACGCCTTAGGCACTTCTTCCTCTTCCCACCATGGGATCGGGACTCTTTTCCAATAATCTGGATCCAGTGTCCTCGGCATCACTTGATCTCCTTCTTCTTGGAGCGGGACCCCTTGCATATGATCCGGATCCTGCCGACTACGCCACATGTAACGGGGTGCCAGGGGCGCCTCTGGGCTTGTAGTCGTGGCCCCTTCTGTCAGGCTTACCCCTGGCTCCGCCGTCACTATCGGGACGGGAGATGTCTTGGTGGGGCAGAGTGTGGTGGTGCAGATGTCGTCCGACGTATAAACACTCTCCAGGCATGGTTCGATGCAAATAAAAGACATTCTTTATTTCACAACTCTTTCCAAAAAACCGGCAGTTACAGATGACTTCACATTCTTTTCTTAGCTGGGGAAAGTCTGCCCTGACGTCTCCTCCAGTGGGAATGTGCCCGGCTACTCTACTTCACCTGGCTCCCACTTATGGCTACCCACAGCCCGGACCCACACCGGGACTGCTTCGCACTATGAGGTTCCGCCCGCTCCTTTTCTCTCCGGCTTCCCTGTTCTTCCAGCTCCCTTCTTTCTTTCTTTCTTTCTGCCCACTCAGCTCCACACTCTGCCCCTGGCTGTCTCCTCTCTCCCGTCCTGGACACAACAACACTTTTACACACTTCCTTTCCCCCTAAGCTGCCGGCTCCTCCTCCCTCCTCTACAGTTTCTATGGGGACAGCATTAACCACTTCAGAGAAAACCTGTGCTTCCTTGTAAGGGGTCTGCCCACCCCTTACACAGGCAGACGTGCTCTGCAAATGTCTTTGCACTAGTGGGACTATAGCAAAGTCCAATAGCCACGTTTAGGATGCCACTAGGTACACTGAGTGTTTGCTAGTATAATGGCTTAGTTATAATGAGTTGGAGTGTGCAGAGGACAGGAGGGTACAGTGCCAGGATTGTGGGGCTCTGGGTAGAGGAATGGAAGCCTGCCTTTCTATTCCCTCCTAATGGTGAAATGCAGCGACGAAATCCCTGACCTTGGCTACACAGACGCTGTCTCTGTTTTCAGGACCTGTCACCTATGGCTCTCTGACCCTGCCGGTTTGAGCCCTTAAAAGGACTGATAGAAAGTGCTCTCCCTAAGCTGTCTAACGCTGTGTATGGAGCGCATACAGCAGTATCGGCGATAGGACTCAGGAGGATGGAGCTGCGACAGTGATGTCTGACACCAAAGACGCAGAAGAGATAATGGCGTCCTGGAGGAAAATGTCCGGTTTTATAATGCAGGGACATGTGACATGGACATCCTATCACACATGCCGTTGCTTCTCTGGCTAAAAGTCCACTTAGCTGTGTGTGTGTCTGGGATTGGCTGACATGCTGGCCCGCCCCACTACACGCGCGCGCTTTGGGAAGGAAGACAAGGAAAAAAAAAAATGGCGATCGCCATTATAGAAACAGCAGTGATCTGAAGGCGCTGTTCAAGCACACTATACACTGAAATGTCATAATAGTGTGATTCACAGAGTGACTTACACTATTACAGCGGAAACCAAGCTAGGAATTAGCTGTTTTTTTGCTGCTAGAACCGTTCTCGAACGTTTCTAGAACTATCGAGCTTTTGCAAAAAGCTCGAGTTCTAGTTTGATCTAGAACAGGCCCCAAAATCACTCGAGCCTAGAACTGGAGAACCTCGAACCACGAACCGCGCTCAACTCTACTAAGCACCCCTTAGTACAACATGAAAGGCACCAAGGGGTGCAAAATTACAAAATGCAGGAGAGTGGGACATTATGTGTCTTTCTGCCATTATAATGACAGAAAAGACTGATATGAAGTGTACAAGCACAAGAAAATCACCAGAGCGCTTTACGCTGTGAAAAGCAGTAGAAAATGGCACTGGAGGGAACATGTGACCGCCTCATGTAGGTTGAAGCTATGGATCTGTACCGCCCTGGGGGCTCGGCTGCTCTCCGCCGAGCTGCTCGGATCCGGTCTCGGGTTGTCGGTGGCTTGAGTGCCTCCGGACCAGGGGCCACGTCGCTCTGGAAAGGGGGGGGGTTGGTTGTTTGGTTTGGGGTCGACCAGTTTCACGGCCGGGGCCGCGGTGACCGGTAACAGTTCGTGACGCCACCCACGGGTCGTGGTGAGGTGATGGGCACCACCGCTGCGGTGAGGGTGCGGAGGCTCGTCTGCGATCGGTGGTGAGTCGCAGATAGGTGTTGACCCCTCCTTGGGTAGGGGGTTTGTTGGTCCCGGGGCCAGGTGGCAGGAGCGGGGGGTTGCAGGATGCAGGGGCTCACTTGCAGCGCGGTGCCTGATGGCACTGGTGTACTCACGATTAAACCACACAGAGTCAGTCAATGGTAAACCAAGTTCGGTGTAGATCGGTGCCCGCAGCCGGCTGCATGTGTCCCCAGTGAGGTTGGTGATGTCGCCTTTCTCCTGCACCTTTAAATTTGCTATAGTGACTCCTATGCTTCAGCAACGGTAGTCCGCTCCCTGGCTTTTGGGTACTGGAGGAGCCCTTTTGCCCGCAGGCGCTGGCCCTTTGGATCTCTGGCCCTTGGCGGTGGCTCTTATCCGGAATCGGTGGGCTGTTGCCGTCTATCGGGACTGAGGTCCAGACTGCAATCAGTAGATTTGTCTGAGCCCGGTTGCTTCTGACGTACGGACCGTATATGGAACAGAAACGGATGCCACATGGATGCACCCATAAAAAAAATGAACCGTTTTTTGCGGACCGCAAAAACGGATCGGTCGTGTGAATGTAGCCTTATTCTGATCTGCCGTTTATAAACAGCAGGCAGAAATAAGTGAATAGCGCCTCCCAGCGTCAGAAAATCTCCGGGGTTTCAGGGGGTAGCCGAGACCCTGGAGATCATGATTTAGGCCGGTTTTTCAGGTCCCCGCTCATGTGATCACCGGTATACACAGTATACCGATGATCACGTTACAGTAAATGACAGCGTCGGTAAAAAATTATTTATCTCCCATCTGGCATGAACAAACATGATAAATCTCCTCCCCGGTCCCCTCCGGTCCCCCGGTATCGATAAAGTGCCCCCCCCGATCCCCTCCCGGAAATCCAAGATGGCCGCGCGCACAGCAGCGCGCCGGCCGCATTCACCCTACTCCTCTGATTTCTGTCGCATGTGCCATGACACATGCAACAGAAAACTCCTCCCAAGGCCCTGCCAGGTTACCCCCTAGGTGTTCCCCGGTGTCCCACGGTACCTGTGCAGCGTTGATCCCCCCACGGCCCTCTCCTTCACAATAGACGCTGCCGCATGCACAGAGCGGCTGTCAGCTCAGCTTCCTGTGTTCAGACACAGTGAGTGGTGGTTATGCATCTGTAAGCTAAATGGACGGCATGGTGGCTCAGTGGTTAGCACTCCAGTCTTGCAATGCTGAGGTCCTGGGTTCAATTCCCACCATCATCTGCAAGGAGTTTGTATGTTCTCCCCGTGTTTGTGTGTGTTTTCTCCGGGTACTCTGGTTTCCTCCCATACTCCCAAGACATACAGATAGGGAATTTAGATTGTGAGCCCCAATGGGGACAGTGTTCCCAATGTATGCGAAGCGCTATGGAATTAATAGCGCTATATAAATGAATAAATAATTATTATTACTGCAATGCCCTGCTCATGAGGTAAGGAACATAGTTGATCAGGAGAGCTTTATACTACATTTCCAAATGGAGGTATTTGATTTTATAGTTGCCCTGCTGAACGACTACCAAAAATGAGAGTTCGTTATACGCCACAAGAAAACACATCTAAATACCGAGCTCTGTTGTTTAGTATTCATTCAGCTGGATAACTGGACTTAAAGGGGTATTCCATTTCCAAGATCCTATCCCCAATATATAGTAGGTGGAATAGCAATAATATCAGCAAATACCAATATTTGGAAATGTAGAATAGTTCTCCTGATTAGGCATGCCCTTATCTCATGAGCAGGGCATTGCAGCTTTGTTAGCAACCGTTACGACATGGACTCTGCTGCTGTGGACCCGGGGAGAGTGAGTGCAGATTCATTGCACCCACACTCCTCACATGGAGGGTCTGCACTCCTAGAAAATGGGGGATACATATTCTAGATGGTCCAGAGTCGTCGTGGGACCCCCTTATTTTTTTTCTTACAATAAATTGGTGAAAAAGGCAATGTTTTGGGGATTGTTTTTTCAAATAATTTTTTTTTGTCGGATTTTTTTTTAGTACTGACAGTTTATGATGTCGGGTATCTGATAGACGCCATGACATCACAAACTGCTGGGCTTGATGTCAGGTGACTTTACAGCTAGTATCAACCCCATCTATTACCCAGCTTGCCACTGCACCAGGGCACGGGATGATCTGGGGTGAAGCGCCAGAATTGGCGCATCTAGTGGATGCGCCACGTCTGGGGTGCCTGCGGCCTGCTATTTTTAGGCTGAGAAGGCCCAGTAACAATGGACCTTCCCACCCTGAGAATATCAGACCAAAGCAGTCCGCTTTACCTTGGCTGGTGATCCAATTTGGGGGGGACCCTACTTTTTTTTGGTAATTATTAATATTTATAAAATAATTATAAAAAAGAGCCTGGTGTGACCTCCACATTGAATCCCGAACCACAATAAAGCTGCCAGCTGTGGTTTTCAGGCTACAGCCGTCTGCTTTACCCTAGCTGGCTATCGAAAATGGGGGGACCCAACGCCTTTTTTTTTTTTAACTAATTTTTAAATAGAAAAAAATAATGGGCTTCCCTGTATTTTGATTGCCAGCCAAGGTAACGCCAGGCAGATGGGGGTGGCAACCCGTAGCCGTCTTCTTTATCTGCACTGAGAATCAAAAATACCGCGGAGCGCTGCATCATTTTTTTTAAAGATTTATTTTTACAGCACTGTGTGATGTCCAGCAATCAAAATAAATAATTGAAAAAATATATATGGACTCCCGCTGCATTTTTTGTATTGCTAGCTAAAGGTAATCCAAGCAGCTACTGGCTGCAAACCCCCACTGCTTGGTCTTACCTTCACTGGCAATGGAAAATCCAGGGAAGCATTTTTTTTTTTTTGCCAAAAAACTACAAAAAAAATGACGTGAGCTTCGCGATATTTTTGTATGCTAGCCAGGTACAGCAGGTAGGTACGGCTGCCCCCAACCCCCAGCTGCCTATTTGTACCCGGCTGGGAACCAAAAATATAGGGAAGCCCTTTTTTTACTTAATTCATGAATTTTATGAAATAATTAAAAAAAAAATAAATGACGTGGGCTTCGCCCCATTTTTGTGTCCAGCCGGGTACAGCTAGGCAGCTGGGGATTGGATCTGCAGCACAGGTTAGCCCGAGGTTTCTGGGCCCCTCTGCTGCGAATTGCAGTCCGCAGCCGCCCCAGAAAATGGCGCTTTCATAGAAGCGCCATCATCTGGCGCTGTATCCAACTCTTCCAACAGCCCTGAAGCCGGGTGGCTTGCTGGGTAATAAGGGTTAATACTAGCTTTGTTTTACTAGCTAGTATTAAACCAGAGATTCTTAATGTCAGGCATGTTTGACCTGGCCATTAAGAATCTCCAATAAAGGGTTAAAAAAAACACCACACAGAGAAAAAATACTTTAATAGAAATAAATACACAGACACACTTAGAGACTCCATGTTTATTTCCCCCTGTCAGCCCTCCACGATCCTGCTCTTCTGTCTTCTTTCCCGTTCAACACATGCAGCTCTGTCTGCTCCATCAGACAGCACAGCTGCATGGGGGAAGACGCTGTGCTCCGTGCAGAAATCACGTTGTGAGAGTGACTACAGGCTCCCGGCTGTAAGCGGTGGCACGGGTTGCCATAGCAACGCTGCTCCGATCAGGTGATTCCGATGCCGCTGCGTGCTGGTAGCGGGACGTCACCGTCACCGCTACCAAGCGCGTTGCTATGGCAATGATGATCTCCGTTATTGATCGGCTGTGTCAGCCGGTCAGGAGCCGGCTTCTGTGGACGCTGGTAACTACGGTAAACATCGGGTAACCAAGAAGCCCCTTCCTTGGTTACCCGATGTTTAGCGTAGTTACTAGCGTCTGCCACTCTCACGCTGTCAGTGCCGGCTCCCTGCTCTTGCACACGCAGCCAGACTACACATCGGGTAAAATTAACCCGATGTGTACTCTGGCTAGGAGTGCAGGGAGCCAGCGCTAAGCGGTGTGCGCTGGTAACCACGGTAAATGTTGGGTTGGTTACCCGATTATTTACCTTAGTTACCAAGCGCAGCATCGCTTCCACGCGTCGCTGCTGGATGGGGGCTGGTCACTGGTTGCTGTTGAGATCTGCCTGACAGCTCACCAGCAACCCATGTAGCGACGCTCCAGCGATCCCTGCCAGGTCAGGTTGCTGGTGGGATCGCTGGAGCGTCGCTTAGTGTGACGGTACCTTAAGGGAACGGGGAAGCAGAGCGGGGAGTTGACCGTGTGCTAGAGCATGTCGCCGGTATACGGCGATACACAATTGTGCACCGTGTAACAGAGAGATGCAATGACAGGTCCTAGTATGACGCGTCATAGTCATGTGACCAGTCTGTAGCCAATGAGATCATAGACACGTGACTGGTCACATGGCTATTTTTACGTCACGATAGGTCCTGCATCTTTGCTGGTGTTCCCGGAGGACGCAGTGATCACCGATGGAAAAGCTGCGGGAGACAGAGTGCAGGACGCATCCCGGGGGACAGGTATGTGTTATGGCAATGTTTATTAACTGTATGTGTACATTTATAATGTGTTTTTATGTGTTTGTGATTGCCTCCCATTGTTTCCTATGGGGTTCGAGTGGTTCGCCGAACCGAACTCGAACCAGACCTCCGTTCGGCGAACTGAACTCGAGCCGAACCGTGGCCGGTTCGCTCATCTCTAGTGTTGACTAGTCCGCATGAAATGGGAAAAGTCCACTCCCAGTGTCTTTGCTGTGGGAGCTGTGGCCCGGGAGATCTGACCCATGGGATTTTTGAAGGTACTTGCAGACGCCCTATCCCCTGCTTTGGGCTTCTGTCTCGCTCTATCTGGGCTATTAGTGGGAAAAGACTTTTATTCTTGTCCCCTGCTGTTTAATTGGAAAGGTGCTTGTAGCACCGGCGGGCTTCAACCCTGCCCCGCTCCACTTAAGGTCTCCCGCAACTGGATCTTCGTCGCCTGTGGCCCTGCTCTGCCGTCTGCGACCTAGTCAGCTCAGGTAGTCCGGTATTCAGGGAGCTACAACCCCTGATTACGATTTCACTCCTCTCACTTCCACTGTCTCCTCTTTCTCGGACTTGTTCCCTCCCAGAACACCTCAGAACCCCTAGGTGAGCGTCACCATCTGCCTGGCCCCGCCCACTGGCGTGTCCCTATTGTGTTGGGGGGTGACTAGGCTTTTGTGGCTGGTGTATGTACCTGTGTGGGGTTGTGTTGGAAGGCCAAGGAGGAGAGAATCCTGCATCTGGAAGATGGATGCAGTTTTCTGTGACAACCTGATTTTGTCAGTGCATCACACTCCCCCTTGGTAGAACACAGCCCGTCCTTGGGTTGTCCAGCGATGTTTTTTTTTTATTTTTCTTCTTCTGTGAATCGTAAAAATGTAAAAAAAACTTTTAAACATGTCATCCTTTTACAGGGAGGGACTGTTCTTGAACATTACGTAACAGTCCCTTTCCCACCAGTCCACACCAAAGAGTCCCAAAGTCCAGAACCCTCTGGTCAGGAGGTTAGCCACCAGTTTTGTTAGTGACTGGACCTTGGCCAACTCTACCGCAGGCCCTTCCTCCAACCAGTCCTCTCCAGTGGTTGTTACTGTCCTGGTGGTAGAGTAACAAGAATGCAAATGGGTATATGTACAATAACCTAAGAGAGTTTTTGGGCGGCCTCTGCCAGTACTGAGGCCATGGTCCATAAACAGCAACAGGAGTATGGGTGGGTTAAACAGGGAAAGGGGGTAGCCGGGTTCCACTACCTATTACTCCTTCTCATGCAGATAAATAAGGTGAGGTACACAGTTAATTGGCATTTACAATTTGCTTATATACATATATTACTATATACAAGTGCATAAAGGCACCACTCACTCCCTGTATCTGAGTGATGACTGGCCTAGGTTAGGGCGTGTAGACCTCCTCAGCCCTAAGGTCTCTCCTAGGCCCTGTAATGTTGAACTATCTATGGGTTCCTCACTCCTTGTGATGGGTACAGATGACATTCTCTTTGTGTGGCAGGGCCCGACGGAGCAACTAGATCAATTTATGTGGCAACTTAATTCCAACAAATTAAACATCAAATTAACTTACAGAAGTAGCAACCATGAGATTGACTTCTTGGATATCCAGATTCGTATTGATAATAAGAGGTCAGTCCAAACGGACGTATACTGTAAGGATACGTCCGTTAATGCTTTGCTACATGCCATATCCGCCCATAATCCACCAGTTATACGTGTCATCCCGACAGGGCAATTCTTAAGGATGAGACGCATCTGCTCCTCAGAGACCTCCTTTGAGGCGCAGGCAGCAGATCTTCGGGATCGTTTTCTTGACAGAGGGTATAGTAAGAGAAGTGTACAACGAGGCTACAATAGGGCCAAAAGAACACCTCGCGCACAACTCTTAAATTATGCCCCTAAGGATTCCAACCAGTCAGGATCTGCGGTGAGGTTCATTGGAACGTTCAGCCAGGAATGGACTACCATGCGTGACATCATGAAAAATCACTGGTCCGTATTGCTAACAGATCCTGTCCTGGCAGAGACACTTTCCAAAAACCCCCTGATGACTCCGAGAAGGGCCAGAAATTTAAAAGATCATTTGGTGAGGAGCCATTATGTTCCTCCCAAAACAAATTTCTTTGGTCCTAGGAGCCCATTACGGGGTTGTTATCCCTGCAGTCACGGCATGGCATGCAATAACATCCTCCGAAGCACATCTTTTTCTTCCTCTGATGGCCGAAATACATTTACCATCAAGCAATACGTCACGTGCAGTACCACGCACGTGGTGTATTTTGCCACTTGCACATGTTCCCTGACCTATGTTGGCCTCACCTCACGGGAGCTCCGCATTAGGGTCAGGGAACATGTGAGGGATATTTCTGCAGCCAGCGCAGTGAAAGATGTGACACTCCTGAAAACCTTACCCAGGCACTTTAGGTCCCACCATTCCTGTGACCCCTCCCAATTAAAAGTTAGGGGTATTGATGTCATAGATGGGGGCATCAGGGGTGGTGACCTCAAAAAACGCCTAGCACAATGTGAGGCGAAGTGGATTTCAGTTCTTGACACATTGGTCCCAAAGGGACTAAATGAGTCAATCAGCTACTCATCATTCCTCTAGAGTAGACCCCTATGCCACTTTACCTAGTGTTTTGGACAGCTCCTTATTGATTGATAATGATCTTTTCCTTGTACATAATGGCGATCTTTTGCTCCTCTGCGCTAATTCTATGTTTCCCTCCCTTTCATTTTTTTGTTTTTTTATATACTGTATATATCCTCTTTTATTGTTCCCATTGGTCTATCAATAATGTCCACTATCTGTTTTTTCATTCAGGATAAACGGTGATGTCTTCAAAAAACTGTGCAGAGGCATAGGAGGGAAGAATGTGAAAACTTCGCTATACATACACAGATGCCTCCTGCCTCTGCTTCTTTGGACATCTAGTTTTCCTGTAATGATCCTCTTACCGTCCCTGCATCAGTGTGATACACCCACTCCCGGTTGTTTCTGTGCACGCGCACGGTCCGCGCTGCCTTCCCCTGTGTCTATGCCGCCGTCTATACGTCGTGCACCTGCGCGGGAGCTATGGAGATGCGTCCCTGCTCCCGCGCATGCGCTGGGTGACGTGACGGCGGATTGACGCCGGGGTCTGGCTGCGGCGGTCTGCGCGTGCGCCGATATGTCACTTCCGGGGTTCCTGATTACAGCGGCGCGTATTTATAATCCAGCACCCGGTGGGCACACACCACAGCACCTTTCCCCTGAAGAAGATAAGAAAATCGTGATTTGAAACGTACGTTGGGCTGGTCTGAGGCTTGCTTTTGAGACTTTTGTAGCTACTTCTTCAGAGGTATTACCTCTGGCCCCCTGCTCTCCTTCCTATCCTTTGGGGATTTTCCCTTAATGATTTTCGGGCAACTTGCAATATATACTAACGGTACTTGTCTTGTTACTGAATTAATTATGTGCCATTTTGGTTAATTGCTACAATACAGCTATTGCTTGCTCCCATGTTTACATAGATATGCATACACATGTGTTTTTGGATAGAGGGATAACATGGTACTGCTAGCCACAATCATGGTCTTTGTTCTTAATTGGTTTTAACATTGTAATGAACTGTCACCTTGTCTGAATAAACTTTTGTCAAATTTTTTGCACTACAAAAGCTTGCTGGTCCTCTCTTCTCCTATTAAGAATGCAAATGGGTATATATACAATAACCCAAGAGAGTTTTTGGGCGGCCTCTGCCAGTCCTGAGGCCATGGTCCATAAAAAGCAACAGGGGCATGGCTGGGTTAAACAGGGAAAGGGGGTAGCCGGGTTCCACTACCTATTACTCCTTCTCATGCAGATAAATCAGGTGAGGTACACGGTTAATTGGCATTTACAATTTGCTTATTTACACATATTACTATATACAAGTGCATAAAGGCACCACTCACTCCTTGTATCTGAGTGATGGCCGGCCTAAGTTAGGGTGTGTAGACCTCTTCAGCCCTAAGGTCTCTCCTAGGCCATGTAGTGTTGTACTAGCTACGGGTTCCTCACTCCTCGTGATGGGTACTGTAGGTAGAGACCTACTGGGGCGTGGCATGGGTTCAGGTGCGACTCTAGGTGTGTGTATTGGTGCAATGTCAGCAGGCCTCTCTGGTTCTGGCTTTTCCATGGGTTGTGGGAATGTTAGAACGGGAACAATCACTGCTCCATTTTGAATAGGCCAATCTGCTGGGAAGTCACCTAGGACAGTGTGGATCACCTCCTTCCGTCTCTCGACACCCAGGTCTGGAGTAGAAACTTCTTCCAAGATCTTCAGAGGTTCCGGGCACCTTTTCAAGTGGTCTCTGGAGACTGTAGCTGTAGTTCTTCCTTGGTCTTTTCTAATAAGACAGGTCTTCTGATTAAGTAAGAGGGTTGTATGACATAGGGGATCTTTTCCCACTGGTTGTCCAATTTAAGTAGCTTCCTTTTTCTCTTCACCATCACTTCTCCCGCTGCAAAGGGGGTAGCTTTTGCCTGTTTGTTGAAGTGCTGCTCTTGCTTTTCTCTGCTTTGGTTCAGGTTTCTTTCCACATACCCCTGGATTTGCTTGTACTGCATCTGATGTTTGGAGTCCTAGTCGGTAGTTGGTGAGATGGTCTCAGGTGCCTCAACGTCCATATCCAAGTCCACCGGCAATCTTCCAGGCCTCGCTCTCATGAGGTAAGCAGGCGTACACTTAGTGGAACTGACGGGGATGTTGTTATACATATCCACCAGGTCGGGCAATCTCTCAGGCCACTGGTTCCATTCCTCAAGGGGTAGAGTCTTAAGCAGGATGATGACTAAATGATTCATCTTCTCACACATCCCATTGGTTTGGGCATGGTAGGCTGTAGCACGTATCTTCCTGCATCCGTACAGGCTACAGAACTCCTTGAAGATTTCAACTTTGAAGGCAGGGCCTTGATCCGTGAGGACCCTCTCTGGGTAGCCATGAGGTCTGCAGAAATGTGCTTGGAAGACCTTCGCTGCGGTATGGGCTGTTAGATCTTTGACGGGTATCACAACCATAAATCTTGAGTAGTGGTCTACCATCATGAGCACATACGTGTATCCGCTCCTGCTTGGTGTGAGTTTAACATGATCCAGAGCAACGAGCTCCAACGGCTGGTGGGTGATGATCGGCTGTAATGGGGCTCTCTGGCTGGTACCATACTTTCTTCTTTGCACACAGGGACCACAATCCCTACGCCATGATTCAATGGATTCTCTCATCCCAGCCCAGTAGAAGCGCTCCCTTAGTAGCATTTCCAGCTCCTTCCAGCCGAAGTGTCCAGCTCCATCATGATAGGCTTTAAAGACCACTGGCACGTATGCTTGAGGGATGACTATCTGGCAGATCCTCTCATGCGTCTTGGGATTGATCAGTCCTTGGCACAACTTGACTCGCTGCAGATACAACCGGCTTCTCTCTTTCAACAGCCTCTGCGCTTCTGCCGGGGCAGTGGGCTCCAACCTGGAATCAGTCTGGGAAATCAGCGTCTTGATCAATCTGACTGCAGGATCTCTATCTTGTGCTTCTTGCCAACCGTGATGAGGTAATGGGTTGAATGCTGCCTTCTGCTGACCACTGTAGTGTTTGGTGTTCTCCAAACTGTCAGGTTGATGGAACGCAGGTAGTTAAATCTCTTTCAACTCGTCTTCATCTACTCCATCATCAGGCAGGTGTGGCATTCTAGACAATGCATCAGCATTGGTGATCTTACGACCGGTTCTGTACTTTATGGTGAAGTCATAATTCGCCAGTCGGGCTACCCAGCGTTGTCCAAGGGCTCCGAGCTTCGCGGTGTCTAGGTGGGTTAAAGGATTGTTGTCCGTATATGCAGTGAACTTTGCAGAAGCCAGGTAATGCTTAAATCTCTCTGTCACAGCCCAGACGAGCGTTAGGAACTCAACACTTAGAGAACTGTAATTCTCAGTGTTCCTTTATGTTGAACGGAGCTTCCTACTTACGTAAGCTATCACCTTCTCCTTGCTATTCTGCACTTAGGACAGGACAGCTCCCAATCCCACGTTGCTGGCATCCTTATATAGTATGAACAGGAGACCGTAGTCGGGTTGTGCCAGGATCTCTTCTCTGCTCAAAACTGACTTCATCTGTTGGAAGGAACTTTCTTGCTCCATACCCCATGTGAAGGGAGGCAGAGAAGTCTTTCCATGCTTGGTTTTTCTGACCAGGAGATCTTGCATAGGAGCTGCCATTTTGGTATAGCCCTTGATGAAGCGGCGGTAATAGCCCACAGGCCCAAGAACTCTCGTACCTCCTTGATGGTAGTGGGTCTTGGCCAGTTCTAGATGGCTGTTATCTTCTCCAGATCCGGAGCCACACCTTCTGCACTAACCACATGCCCGAGGTATTGGACTTTAGGCTTCAGCAAGTGGCATTTGGATGGTTTTAACTTCATCCCATACTTTGAGAGGGAATCAAAGACTTCTGCAAGATGTTGCAGATGTTCTCCATATGTTTTGAATAAACGATGACGTCATCTAGGTATAGCAGTACCGTCTCGAAGTTGTGGTGTCCTAAGCAGCATTCCATCAGTCTCTGGAAGATTCCTGGTGCATTGCACAACCTGAAGGGCATGCTATTGAACTCGCAGAGACCCATCGGGGTGGCGAAGGCCGTCTTCTCACGGTCTTCCTCAGCAACGGACACTTGCCAGTAGCCACTAGTGAGATCAAGGGTAGAAAAGTAATTTGCAGTTCTCAATGCAGCTAACGATTCCTCAATACGGGGGAGTGCATACGCATCCTTGTGGGTGACCTGATTAATTTTTCGGTAGTCCACACACATTCTCATGGTACCGTCCTTCTTCTTTACCAGGACCAACGGAGCTGCCCAGGGGCTACAACTGTCACGGATAACCCCAGCCTCCTTCATGTTCCTCAACATGTCCTTGGCACACTGGTAATGTGCAGGTGGTATTGGCCTGTACCTCTCTTTAATGGGTGGGTGCAAACCTGTGGGAATGTAGTGTTAGACCCCTTTTATTTTCCCAAAGTCTATTAGGTGTTTACTGAAGACTTGCTCGTATTCTTGCACTACCCTGTAGACCCCCCTCCTTGTGATGTGAAGGTGTGGAGTCAGTGCCTATGTGTAGTTCTTGACACCACTCCTCTGACTGACTTGGTGAGCTGTCACGGACTGGTTGGGGTGCAGTGTTGGTGGATGCTGCTGCTTGGATGGCATGTGTATCTACTGTGAACAGCTTGGCAATAGTGGTATATCTGGGTAGCTTAACCTCTTCCGCTCCGCAATTCATCACTCTCACGGGCACTCTCCCCTTCCGGACATCAATCACTCCTCTGGCTGTAAAAACTGTGGGCCAGTGTTCTGAAGGTAGGGGCTCCACCACTGCCTGATAATCTTGTCCGCGGATTCCTACTGCTTCCCTACACCAAATCATCATGTCACTTTGCGGAGGCACTACAAGGGGTGCTACATCTATCACTCGCACACCGCCAATCTCTCCACCAGACAGATTCACCTGTTGCCGCTGCAGGAGAGCTCGGATCTTGCGTTGCAGGACTCTCTGCTGACCCACTCCTGCCATTGCAGACAGCTGCTGAAGCAAGTACAATACTTCCCCCATACAATTTTCAATAACATTGGTTCCTAGGACCATTTTCGGGTTACGATCACTAGAGTCATTCTGCACCACTAAAAGTCCCTGGTGCTCTAACTCCACTCTCCCAACCTTAAGAGTCACTTCTTTAAACTCCACTTGGGTCATTGGGAGTGCATTGGCTGCAATAATGGTAAAGCCAGAATCTGGCGGGGTAAGGTCATCATCAGACCAGTAACGCTTATACAGTACATGGGGTATAGTCGTTACCTGCGAGCCGGTGTCCAGAAGTGCAAACATCGGAATCCCGTCTACGGTGAGTGAGATGATGGGGCGGCCTCCGACATACCGCTCACGCCAATCAGCTGGGCCTTGTTAGTCTATTCCTGAGAATTGGCCCTTGGCCTCTGGGGTTGCCCGTTTGAAGGACACTGACGGGTGTAATGGCTGGTTTTGTTGCACCTGTAACAAACGGGTTGTCCATACCAGTTGCTGCTCCTTCTCTGCATCCAGGGGACGTCCTCAGGGCTGTCGGTGAGCTGGATCTTCTCTGCCAGCTTGGTCATTGATTGGAGCTGCAAGGCCTCGAAGATCCTGGCGACGTCTTTGCTCAGCTGTTGAACTTGGGATGACAGATCACAGGGAGCTCCAGGGGGTGCTGCTGGCACTGCAGGTGCTGGCAAAGCTAATAGAGAAGGTTTCACCAGCAGGTGAGAGGTGTCATCTGGCCAAGATGATGGTATAGAGTCATTGGCCTCAGGGGTCTGCAGAACCTTTATGGCCAGGTCCTTTAAAACTGCAAAGTTTATGTCCGGAATCTCCAGGGCCCACAGCCGAAGTTGCTTGCGATCATCTGCTGACCCCAGCCCCTGCAGGAACTGCTCCACAACCATTTTATTGCTCTCTGGTTCATTGATAAAGTCTATTAGCTTCAGGGTGCGCAGGGCGGTTTGTAGCCTCATGGCATAGTCTTTAATGCTGTCCTGGGGACGCTGCCTGCAGTTGTAAAATTGCATCCTCAGCTCCGCCTCCGTGCGGGTCTCAAAGGCTATTTGCAGTTTATCAACTATAATAGGTACGGAGGCCCGATCCTCATCAGTCCATTTCTCTACCTCCTGCTCGGCTGCGCCTGTCAGCTGTCCAAGCACCACGGATGCGCGCTGCCGGCAAGTTATTGCATACATATCGAGAACAGTACATATCTTTTTCTTAAAAACCTGCAGGGCGTCAGGTCGGCCATCATACTGGGGCAGCCAGGTGGCACCGGGCACGAACGGTAGGGTAGTCGACATAACTTGCATGACTGCTGGGACCGCAGGGTCCGCCGCTCTTGCGACCGGAGCGGGACCTGCTGCTTCTCCATCATCTTGCACTGCCAAGGAGCAGCGGCTCCGTGATCACCATCAGGCGCCGACATCTGTTAGGACCAGGAGGACGGGTAGGCCCAGGAGGTGGATCCACTGGACTGAGCACCCCACCGTGGGCAAGGTGCCCGGTAGCTGGAGCACTACGGGTAGCAGGACAGTCCGTTCAGAGGACCGGAGTGAAGAAGTCCCTGGGACCACAGAGTCTCTGAAGGTAGTCCGGGTGACAAAGCTCAGGTTCGGAGGCCGGGATGATGTCAGGCAGAATCCGGAACCAGCTGAGCGAGGAGGTCGGTCACCACACGGATCCAGGGATCGGAGACGGTAGGGACTGATGAGATGGCGGGCAGTCACCATCCGGAGTTCTGGAACCGTCAGGACCGGTTGGCGAGGCAGGAGCGACTCTACAAGACAGACAAGTCAGTACGGGACAAGGCACAGGGGGACCTGACTCCTAGCTTACTAAACACGAAGAACAGGCCCTGCCCACTTGGAAAGGAAACCCCTTTATACTCTGTACCTGTGTGTGTAATATCCTGTCAGTGGACGCTGGCCCTTTAAGAAAGGGTCAATGACCGCGCGCGCGCCCTAACGCGCATGCACGAGGCCCGGGTGCCAGAAGCCAGGGCTGGAAGCGGTGCACAAGCAGCAGGAGTGCCCAGCAGAGGGCTCAGAGTCGCGGAGGGGTGCCGGGAGCGGGGACCAGGACGCCTGGAGGACGCAGGTGAGGGAGAGGAGGCAAGGAGCCGGTGGAGTGGAGGACCAGGGAGCGTGGCACGGGAGCCGGGGAGCGTGGTATGGGAGCCGGGGATCATGGCATGGGTGCTGGGGAGCGTGACACGGGAGCCGGGGAGCGTGGCAGTACCCCTTCTTCCACGCCCCCCTCCCCGCAACCGGGACAGGAAGGCACATATCAGGGGAGTACCCACATTCTCCCGGGGTTCCCAGGACCTATCCTCAGGACCATACCCTGCCCAGTCCACCAGGAAGAACTGCCGGCCCCGCACGGTCTTCATGGCCACGATATCCCTTACCGCATAGATGTCATCGTCAGCAATAGGGGGAGGAGCAGAACGGGCATCAGCAGAGAAGGGACCAAGGACAACCGGCTTGAGCAGGGAGACGTGGAAGGAGTTGGGTATCCTCATCGTGGCCGGGAGATGCAGCTTGTAGGAGACTTCATTGATCTTGCCGATGACTTTAAACGGCCCGATGTAGCGAGGACCCAGCTTGTACGACGGTAGCTTCAATCGGACATATTTGGAAGCAAGCCAGACCAGATCTCCCGGAGAGAAACATGGAGGATCCAGACGCCTCTTGTCCGCGTGTATCTTCATCCACAGGGAAGCGCGTCCAAGGGACGTCTTCTAGAGATAAGGAAACAAAAGGCGCAAATAGGGTCTTACCCGGCAATAACCGTTTAGAAAGTAAAGATAACAGAGAGCACAAGAGAGTGGTGTTTTAATGCCGCGCCAATAGATCACTTCAGATGATGTTCAGACCAGTGTTACTTTATTGTTTTCCAGGTCAACGCGTTTCTGGGGCATCTGCCCCCTTCATCAGGACCACCAAAGAAACAGATAACATCCAATCATGATGTACATTTTCTCTTTTCCCTGAAGAAGGAGACGGTTTATGTCTCTGAAACGCGTTGGAACTGTAATAAAAAAGAGATCTAAAGTAAATGCCCTGGAAACAGTGTTTCTTTAGCGCGGCACAAACCCGTTTCTCATATATGTATATACATATATAAAAAATCTTTTTATCAAGGGACGTCTTGACAGAGTTCCAAATTGTTGAGAAGTCACGGACTACGGTATCAGCAGCAGGGACATCCAAGGTAGAGGATACCGGTAATGGGACGGAAGGCTGAAGTCCGTAAACGACATGGAAGGGAGAGCTGGAGGAAGACTCACTGACGTGATGGTTATGGGAGAATTCAGCCCAAGGAAGGAGCGTGGACCAATCGTCGTGATGGATGTTAACGTAGTGGCGCAAGAAGGAGGTCAGGATCTGATTGACTCATTCCACTTGGCCATTCGACTGAGGGTGGTAGGCCGAAGAAAAGTCCAGAGCCACTCCCAGATGTTTGCAGAGAGCCCTCCAGAAGCACGAGGTGAGCTGAGTTCCTGTCGGACACAATGTGTGATAGAAAGCCATGCCACCGGAAGATGTGCTGTATGTAGGCGTCAGCGAGCTCCTGGGCAGAGGGCAGTCTGGCCATAGGGACGAAATGAACCATCTTGGAGAAACGATCCACCACGACCCATATGACCGTGTGTCCGGAGGACAAAGGCAAGTCTGTAATAAAGTCCATTGCAATGTGTTGCCATGGAACGGAGGGAATTGGCAGTGGCAGGAGATGACCATATGGCAGGTGTTTGGGCGTCTTGTTCCGGGCACAGGAGGAGCAGGCTGAGACAAAAGACGCGACGTCCGTGCGAAGGGATGGCCACCAATAGTGCCGGACAATCGTACTCCATGTTCTCTTCTGACCAGCATGGCCGGCTATTTTCGAGGCATGGCCCCAGTGCAAGACTTTTTGTCTGTCGGTTTCAGAGACATAGGTCTTCCCAAGGGGTATCTGAGCCAGAGTGACAGGAGCCACCGGAATGACTTTACTTCGGCAAATGATGAGCTGGGATGTTTCTTCCTCCTGTTCCATGGGCACGAAAGACCTGGACAAAGCATCTGCTCGCATGTTCTTATCCGCGGGCCAAAAATGGAGTTGAAAATCGAACCTGGCAAAGAACAAGGACCACCTGGCTTGTCGTGGGTTCAGTCGTTGAGCAGACCGCAGGTATTCCAGGTTCTTATGGTCAGTGTAAATGATCACGGGGTACACTGCTCCCTCCAGAAGGTAGCACCATTCTTCCAGAACCAGCTTGACTGCTAATAGCTCTCGATCACCGATGGTGTAGTTGCGTTCAGGCGCCGACAAGCTCTTGGAGAAGAATCCGCAAGTGACCATCTTCCCGGTGGAGGACTTCTGCATGAGCACTGCCCCGGCCCCAGAGGAGGAGGCATCCACCTCCAAGGTGAACTGTCAGTTTAACTCAGGATGGTGGAACACAGGAGAGGAAGCAAACGCCCGCTTCAGGGAGCCAAACGCGGCGTCGACCGCAGGTGACCAGTCCTTCGGATTAGCCCCCTTCTTGGTCAAGGCAGAGAGAGGCGCAGTCAGGGCAGAGAAGTGAGGGATGAACTGACGGTAATAGTTCGCAAAGCAAAGGAAACGTGGAATCGCCTTCAGTCCGGAAGGAGGGGGCCAATTGAGGATGGCAGAAACCTTCTCTGGGTCCATCTGCAGGCCGGTAACGGAGATTACGTAACCCAGGAAGGGAAGAGACGACTGTTCGAAGACACACTTCTCGTACTTGGCGTACAGGCGATTCTCTCTAAGCCTTTGTAGTACCAGCTGCACGTTCTCTCTGTGCGTCTGTAGGTCCGGAGAGAAGACCAGGATGTCATCCAGATATACCACCACACAGACGTAGAGAAGGTCCCAGAACACGTCGTTTACTAGTTCTTGAAAGACTGCCGGTGCGTTACACAGGCCGAAGGGCATCACACAATACTCGTAATGCCCATCGCGAGTGTTGAATGCGGTCTTCCATTCGTTCCCAGAGCAGATGCGGACCAGGTTGTAGGCACCACGAAGATCCAACTTGGTGAACACACGAGCTCCTCTAAGCCGATCAAACAATTCGGGGATGAGCGGCAGGGGGTATTTATTCTTTACGGTGATTTGGTTCAATCCCCGGTAGTCAATGCAGGGGCGCAGGTCGCCCTCTTTCTTCTTAACGAAGAAGAAGCCTGCTCCAGCAGGAGAGGAGGATCTCCGGATGAATCCCCTTTCCAGGTTCTCAGTGATGTAGGCAGACGTGGCCCTCGTTTCAGCAGGGGACAAAGGATATATCCGTCCTCGAGGTGGTGTGGTTCCCGGCAGAAGGTCAATGGCACAGTCGTAAGGACGATGTGGCGGCAGTACCTCTGACTCCTTTTTATCATAAACGTCCGCGAAGGACCAATAGGCCGAAGGCAGTCCTGGTAGGGACTCCGGGACCGGAGGTCGTCGGATAGGCTGTATGGACCTTAGGCAGTTCTCGTGGCAAGAGGAACCCCAACGGGTAATTTCGCCAGCACGCCAGCTGACCGATGGTTCATGTGTCCGTAACCAGGGGAGTCCCAGCAGGATTTGATGAGACATGTGCGGGAGGACGTAGAGAGTGATTTTCTCGGTGTGCAGGGCACCGATACGTAGCTCCACAGGCGTGGTGATCCACGAGATGGTGACAGAGAGGGGTCTCCCATCTACAGAGGCAATCACGAGAGGTTTGTCTAGTGGAATAACAGGCACCTGGTACTTGTCCACCGTAGCCTGCTGGATGAAATTGGCTGCTGCCCCGGAATCAAGGTACGCTTCTGCCGTGAACCGCGTCTCTCCCGCTGTCATTTGAACAGTCCACGTAACCGGGTCTGAGAGAGTCCCAGTACCTAGGGTGGCCTCTCCTACCAACCCTAGTGTGGAGACAAGGGGCTCAGTGGGTGCTCTCGTCCACTAAAACCCACCGCCTTTAGAAAGACAGCGTGGCTCAGGGCTCATCCCAACTGAACGCCGGCCTCCTTACCCGTGGGCGTAACACTACTCAGACAACACAGGGTGAGGGAACCACAATAATTAGACTTTATTGGATCCCCAAACAATTAACGGCACATAACACATAACCAGCAAAACACACAAATGTAACAGGCAACAGAGTCTCACCCTTCCGCTTGCTCACCAGGGATTTAGAATGTCCTTGCCTCAGAGGTTCCAGGGCCGCTTACTCCAATCCAGCAGCACCCCGCTTTTGGCGGGCACCCACCGAGAAAGGAATAGCGCCAGATTTAGGAAGCTGGCTGAGGTCTGCAAAGTCTGTTCCAGGTGACTGAACTGTCACAACCTGAGTGTCCTCCTTAGGTAGTCCTGTATGATGATACAATCCTGGCAGCCGGAGTCGAAATCCCTAGGCTGTGGATATGGTCTCCAACCGGAACCGGAGTCCCTAGATTGAAGCCATAAGATATCCTGATCCTCTAGTCAGCTCCAAAGAGCTTAGACTGGATCCATCAGCATCCATCAACAACCTGGTGGCTTAAAGAAGTCCCTTTTTATAGCCACAGCCTTCCACTTGGATACACTGCGTCCTCCTCGATTGGTTGGACAAGATCGCCTCTCCCATTGGATGAATCTCAAGCTGCATGGATAATGTTCATTTAAATGGTCTGCATCGAAAGACTGAAGATATCTACATGAAGTCTGCAAGTCACAGACTCGACAATGGCTACTAAGGTAATCACATTAGCAATACACAACTACAATACAATGGTTACTGGAAAAGTCAGGAGAACAATACGCCTGGCTTTCAGTGGCCAACACAATTACATTGAGTTAACAAGAGTCTTGTAAAAACAATGAGGGACTTCTCCCCCGTCTATAGACAATCTATCATGCTATCTGGCTGAATTTTAAGAAACTTTAACCCATGAGAGTCCATGTCGTCACACCTAGGCTTTGGAGTTTCCCGGCCTCTCTGGACAGGAACGTAGCAGGTGTGTGCCCTCTCCGCAGTAGAAGCAGAGACCCTTGGCGAGCCGTTCTGCTCGGCGTTGCTCGGACTGCCTCAATCGGTCAATCTGCATGGGCTCGTGGACAGAGACGCCAGATGACGCTGACTGAGGAACGGCGGGCTTCTGCGGAGGAGAGGAATGCCGTATCGGACGTCTCTCGCGGGACACCTCTGGATCAATCCTGAAAGCAGAGGTCCACGCGGGTGGCCAGAGCGATCAGGGCATCCAGGGTGGAAGGAACATCGCGGCCGGCCAGCTCGTCCTTAATACGACCGGAGAGTCCTTCCCAGAAGGAGGCGGTTAGGGCCTCGTTGTTCCACCCCAAATCTGAGGCCAAGTTGCGGAAGCGGATGGCATATTGACCCACTGTCAAGGTCCCCTGACGTAGCCTGAGGAGTGATGAGGCGGACGCGGCGGCACGTCCGGGTTCGTCAAAGGTGGTTCGGAAAGCCTGCAGGAATTCCTGGATGTTAGTGGTTACAGGGTCCTCCTTCTCCCACAAGGGGTTCATCCAGGCCAGTGCCTCATCCTCTAGATGGGACATCACAAACGCCACCTTGGCTTGATTGGAGGCAAACAGATGCGGAAACTGCTTAAAGTGGAGGGAGCACTGATTCAAGAATCCTCTGCAGGTCTTAGGATCTCCGGCATACCGGGGCGGAGAGGCCAAGCGGAGTTTAGAGGCTTCTGAGGAAGCTCCCACGGGAGCTGTGGACGTGGACTGTGATGCCAGGGACGTTGCTGTTGCTTGCAGCGTATTCAGGTGGGTGTCCACTGAGGTCATGAAGGCTAGCATGCGGGATTGGGTCTCGCGTTGTCGTCCGAGTTCCTGCTGCAATCCGGCCAGCTGGGACGCTAGTGCTTTGGCGGGATCCATGGCCTGTTCTTACTGTTAGGACCAGGAGGACGGGTTGACCCAGAAGGTGGATCCACTGGACTGAGCACCCCACCGAGGGCAAGGTGCCCGGTAGCCGAAGCACTACGGGTAGCAGGACAGTCTGTTCAGAGGACCGGAGTGAAGAAGTCCCTGGGACCACAGAGTCTCTGAAGGTAGTCTGGGTGACGAAGCTCAGGTTCGGAGGCCGGGATGATGTCAGGCAGAATCCGGAACCAGCTGAGCGAGGAGGTCGGTCACCACACGGATCCAGGGATCAGAGATGGTAGGGACTGATGAGATTGCGGGCAGTCACCGTCCGGAGTTCTGGAACCGTCAGGACCGGTTGGCGAGGCAGGAGCGGCTCTACAAGACAGACAAGTCAGTACGGGACAAGGCACAGGGGGACCTGACTCCTAGCTTACTAAACACGAAGAACAGGCCCCGCCCACTTGGAAAGGAAACCCCTTTATACCCTGTACCTGGGTGTGTAATATCCTGTCAGTGGACGCTGGCCCTTTAAGAAAGGGTCAATGACCGCGCGCGCGCCCTAATGCGCATGCGCGAGGCCCGGGTGCCAGAAGCCAGGGCTGGAAGCGGTGCACAAGCAGCAGGAGTGCCCGGCAGAGGGCTCAGAGTCGCGGAGGGGTGCCGGGAGCGGGGACCAGGACGCCTGGAGGACGCAGGTGAGGGAGAGGAGGCAAGGAGGCTGTGGAGCGGAGGACCAGGGAGCGTGGCACGGGAGCGGGGAGCGTGGTACGGGAGCCGGGGATCGTGGCACGGGAGCTGGGGAGCGTGAACTGGGAGCCGGGGAGCGTGGCAACATCTTTCCGGTGGCCCCCCTTTGGTTTTCAACAGGAGTCTCGTGGGACCCACTGTCCTTTGCTGCTTCCTATTCTGGAGATCACCGGGTTCCGGCCGTGCTCAGAAGAGGTGGGCGGAGCTTCAGACTTGCGCTCTTTTCGGGATGAAGATGGTGAGGTTGTTGTTCGTGGCGCCAAAATGGCAGGCAGGATGGCGGCAGTCCGAAAAATGTCAGCGTTTCACGGGTCAACCATCCAGGAAAGGAGCACTTCACACAGGTTAGTGGATGGGGTAAGTATCCTGTTTGTGACGCCAAGTTTTTCTTGTTGCGGGTGGGGGACAGACCACTGCAGGGGGGGCTGCTTGAGATACTCGGATCCGGGTGGTTGCTGTGGCTCGAGTGGCAGCTGGACCCAGGCTCGCGCAGCACTCCGTCGCCCACAACTGAAATGAAGGGTGGTTTATTTACAGGGGAGAGTTTGTCAGTGTCGCTACCAGTGGGTTGCGGTGATTGTTGGTGACACCGCTGCTGCCTTGGTATGGGCACCAGCCCACTCATGTCATTAGAGACATTTGCCTATGATGACACTACCAGTAATAGCATACTGGCACAAGTCACTAACTCCACAGAATTCCTCAAAACCCCAATCAAAGAAGTCAGGACGAGAGATTGGGAAAAGGAGAACCGTACATTCATTTCTCTAGACCTTCACTGCACGACCTTAGCAGAATATTATAGACAGAACCGGATCCCCAGGGGTCTTAGATGCAATCTAAGGCCTACGCTATTTTCTAATAACGAAAGTTATTGTAAGAAGTATCAACAGATTCTCAATAAGTGCTCTTTGGATATAATTGTGCTGACAGTGGAATATCTCCAGACAGCCATAAAGGAGTCAAAAGAAAAAATTGTAAACATTGAAACTCAATTAGCAGATAGTCTAACCCCAGGGGACCTGGCGTCTTTAAAGAAAAGAGTCGAGGACACACTAAAAGATTTCAAAAAAGGTCTGGAAGAAAAGAAGAGACAGAAATTTCAAAGAGATACAGACGATTATCTAAACAACAGAGTCTACAGATGGAACGAAGGACAAACCAACACAAGGCAATGGAGGAGACAACCAGTTTACAATCACTCAGCCTCTTCCGGCAGCGAATCCGGCGGCAGCCTCCCAAGTTCAACATCTTTTTTAGGACCAAGCAGAAGAAGACCCAACCAACGAGGCGGTCGAGGAGGCGGAAGCGGAGAATGGGGAATGACGTTGAGATCACAGGTGAGGGTCCCAATCTAGTTATTAACATTTCTGACTATACTCTAGCTCCGAATGAATTAACTGTCCTTAATAAAGGTCTCACTTTTTGCCCTACACCGAAATGGGATTCCTTTACACTGGAAAAGGATATGCAAAGATTCTATAGGGCAGTTAGATTAAAAACTCATTTTGGCATTAACCCTTCTCAGAACCCCACTTCTGAACCACCTCCCAAGGAAACCAGTATTAAAACACTGGGTCTTCGTAACCCTAGCCAGTATATGCCACCTAAAACGAATCATGCAGTGGAGACATTTATAGATCTAGTTGATCGGGATGTAAAAAATAAGATTCATGAACACGAGTTGGGTTTCTTCCCCACACGAAATAACATCAGTTCCCTGGAGAGGCTGGCTATAACCTCACTTAGGAACAATAAGTCCATAACTCTGAAACCAGCTGATAAAGGGGGTGCCATTGTTGTCCAAAATACACACGATTACGTACAGGAAATAAAACGTCAACTAAATGACACCGTGACTTACCAGAGAATTTCCTCAGATCCAGTATTTAAAATTCAAACAAGAATTCAGAACTTTTTGTCCACATATCTAGAGAAAGGTGTTATTGACCAAACAACCCGCACTTTTCTTACAAAAACACACCCTATAACACCTGTTTTTTACACACTCCCTAAGGTCCACAAAACACTCAATAATCCCCCAGGTCGACCTATTGTGGCATCCACAGAATCAATCCTTTCACCGCTTTCTATCTATTTGGAAAAAATACTAACTCCTTTGACAAAAAACACCAGATCTCATATTTTGGACACCAATGAGTTTTTACTAAAAATCAAAGCCCTTCAAAGAGCTTCTCCAAATAGTCTTCTGTGCACATGGGATGTGAGTAGCTTATATACATCAATTTCTCATAGCAAAGGTACTAGGGCGACAAAACTTGCCTTAGAAAAAACCAATCTAAGCCAAGACTCAAGGGACTTCACAATGGGCCTACTTGACATAGTCCTAGAGGAGAATTACTTTCTCTTTAGGGACGATTTCTATATACAGCGACACGGGACCGCAATGGGCTCGAATGTAGCCCCGGCATATGCAAATCTTTACATGGATTTCTTTGAGAACAGATATGTATATTCCTATCCCTCCTTCGATGAACTGACCCTCATTTGGGTCAGATTCATCGACGATATTTTCTGCATTTGGCAAGGGGACAACACCAGCCTCATGATCTTTGATAGACACATTAACAGCATATGGCCGGAGTTGAGGTTTACACTCAATCACCACCAAGATGAGATCAATTTTCTCGACACTTATATAAGAAAGGATGAAAGTGGACAATTATCTTCAGACCTTTATCGGAAACCAACAGATCGCAACTGTATGTTGTTATATACTAGCTGCCACCCAAAATCTACAAAAGACAGTTTGCCCAGATCACAATTTAGGAGAATCACGAGAATAGTCTCTGAAGAAACCACAAAAAATCAAAGATTAGATGAAATGACACAAAGGTTTCTGGAACGAAAATATCCAGAAACCCTATTAACGAATGAGAGAGAGAAGGCGTTATCATCTACGCCATCAGAAAAGTGTCAGACAGTGGAGAGGCTACCCTTCGTACATACTCATCATCCATCGATGCCAAAAATTTACAGTATTATCAATCATCACTGGCCCTTACTGAGAAAAGCATACCCGGAAATAACACCATTCCTACTCCCACCTTTAATGTGCAAGAGGAGACCTCAAAACATCAGGGACTCTCTGATTAAGGCAGACATAGGGAGTGAGAAGAATATCCTACAAACAGTACTAACACCAAGACGCACTGGTACATTTCCTTGTCTAGGCTGTGCATCCTGTTCCAATGTGATTACAGGGGATCATTTTATGCACCCAAGATCGGGTAAGAGTTTTCCAATCAAGGAGTACTTTACGTGTGAAAGTAATTTTGTAGTATATATCATCAAGTGCCCATGTGGCTTGCTATATGTAGGCGAAACCATCCAACACGTAGGCGATAGAATAGCCAGCCACAAGTCCACAATCAGGTGTGGTAAACTATGGCTCCCCATTCCACAACATTTCCACGAGGCAAAACATAGTGTTGCACAATTACGCTACCAGGTTATTGATAGGGTACATAGACCCAGACGAGGAGGGAATCATATAGAACTCTTGAAAAAAAGAGAGAGCTTCTGGATATACAAGCTACAGACCCTAACTCCAAAGGGTCTAAATAGAGAAATTGACTGGCCTAGTTCATAAGAGACCTTTCTGAACTCTTAGAGATAAATTTTAGGATTTTTCTAACTATCCTTTCTTTTTTCTCTCCAGAAAACCTAAGAAATGTCACATTTTCTTCTACCATTGTGCACGCACTGATAGCTGGTAATGTATAAATCTCACCCTATATAATTCTCTAATATAGCCATATGTTTGCTTCTGATGTATTGGGACCTTCACTGTGTTTTCTCCCCCAAAAAAACAAAAAAAGAAAAAAAAATTTTTTCCCAGGTCGAATCCGATATACAATAAGAAGATGGACTATTTATGGGCATTTCTTAAGATTGATCTATATCCAGAATTCCAAAAGATAAAAAACTCTTCTCTTGTTTCTTATAACTTCAGTGGGATGTGACTTCCCCCTCCCTAATTCAGGGAATAACATTCCTCCATGTAACTATGTGTATAATCCACACATATCTATATTGTCAAAATAATATTTCATGATGAAATTCCATGTCCTTATACACCTCCGATCCTATCCTGACTATCTCTGACCGCTTTTTCCACTTTCTGTAACATAACTGTGCAGGCAACAAATGTCGATCTCCATTCACGTCTTCCCAGCACTGTTTTGTATTAGAGTACACAAAAACACCCATTGCGCATGCGCAGGCGCTCCTTCTACAGACTACACGGTACCTTATACAATCTAATAGTAACTTGGATCGCTACTGCGCATGCGCTGGCGTCTGACGCCACTTCCGGTTGTGCGATGCTAAATGAGCTCGCAAGCCGGCTCACAGGGCGCAATCAGCCACAGTCTGGGAAGACGGCGATGAGGTAGGTTGTTTTCAGGAGCTCGGGGCACATACCTTTTTCTTTTTTCTAAAAACGGCAGGAGTATAACAACATCTTTTTCCTCTCTCTCTATCATAGAGGAACTGACCACTCTCTACCTATTATTTCAAGGAAACTCAGGTAACCTAGAAAGATCTAATGGGAGCTCTTTCTATACTATTGATTGAACTTACCTTGATTTTGATCACCCTCGTTTCAGTGTACCACAATACCTATGGCATTGCTAATAACTCACTGGACCATGTAACCTCTGACACACACCTTGGTTTGAAGGTAATGGCAATGTGTATTATAGTAGCTAGTGAGAAATCTATATATACCCCTCTGATTATGTATCTTTAAATTCTCTAGAGTGTACAAGCCAGAATATTTACCCAAGTGTCTATGCACAGAAGTGAAACAGGACCCTATACCAGCTCTATTGAGGTAGTATATACATTATAAGCTAGTCTCTAAAATACCATACCAATGGGTGGCGCTGGCAGTCAGCTTAATTCTCTTCCTCATAGACCACTCACTCCAGGTCTGTGCCTGCCAATTCAAGTACTACTAGACTGAACTTTAGAAACGATAAGGTATTTATGATATATGCTTCATATCCACCAATGTAAGATCTCGGACTTCTAATTTTATATGTTCTGAATCTTTTAAAGGATTCACAAGGTGAATATAATTGGTCATTGGCCCGGTGTCCAGAGTATCTAATAATTCACTCTAGGAGTGTGTACGTAAATGCCATTAAGGTAAAAAAACCTCTATAGTAAAAAAACCTCCATAGTAACTTCATACCAATTTTGAATACGTATCTAATACTCCCTTTACTTATACCTGTACTTCTTCCCCTTAGGTTCTGGTCTCTAAGACGTCCAGTACAGGAGCTAACAAACTAGAGTGGTGGTCCCTTCTAGATACTCCCTTCTTACAAGATACTCCCTTCTTACAAAAATCTCCTTTCATGCACTGAACCTGAAATAATCACCTCATAGCTACTGAGGTATGGTATACCACTCACATAGACCACCATGTTGCCTGCTTCATCTTCCTCTTCTTCCTTTTTCTTCTTTCTTTCTTTCTTTTTTCTTCTCTAAATACTTACCTTTGTGATAAACCTCCAGTATGTCTTTTATTACTGTGCTTTGCATTTTATCCAAGTTTGACATGTTAATACTTCTACATGTGCTTTTGTATATTTGCTTGACTGTCTTCATGGTAACCTTGTAACATAATGTATATATTGATTGTTGTCTGTTCTCTATATTTTTTTAGTGTTTTTTGGCGTGAAGAAGGCCCGTTATTGGGCCGAAACGTCCCATCTTCACTTAGACTATCTAATGATTGAAAGAAATTCTTTTTGAATAATAATAAAAATAAAAAAATTTTTTTGCACAAAAACGAATCTGTTGATACCTTCTTATTCTAGGAGAGTGCAGTGATTCCTATAGATTGGTATGGGGTGCCCGGGGCTGATGGAGTGGGGCAGCAGGATGGTATCCCCTCCACGGGTAAGGGAGGTGAAGTCTCGGGGCCCAGGTGTAGGTGGAGTGGAGTGCAGGGACGCGGATTCCCGCTGTCAGCACCGGCGGGCTTCAACCCTGCCCCGGTCCACTTAAGGTCTCCCGCGACTGGATCTCCATCGCCTGTGGCCCTGCTCTGCCGTCTGCGACCTAGTCAGCTCAGGTAGTCCGGTTGTCCGGAAGCTACTACCCCCGACTACTACTTCCCTCCTCTCACTTCCACTTTCTCCTCTTTCTCTGACTTGTTCCCTCCCAGAACACCTCAGAGCCCCTAGGTGGGCGTCACCATCTGCCTGGCCCCGCCCACTGGTGTGTCTCTATTGTCTTGGGGGTGGGACTAGGCTTTTGTGGCTGGTGTATGTACCTGTATGGGGTTGTGTTGGAAGGCCAAGGAGGAGAGAATCCTGCATCTGGAAGATGGATGCAGTCTTCTGTGACAACCTGATTTTGTCAGGGCATCACATTAGTTGCAGCAAGCCACTATGTAGGTGCTGTAAGATATATAGCCCCCAAAATATGCTAGGTGGTTGGTAGGAAGGTACTGGCCTTGAGGCACAATTACTGACCCTGACAGCAAGTATTACTAAAAATTGGCTAACACTGAGACTGTGTGTTAGTTGCAGCAAGACACTATGTAGGTGCTGTAAGATATGAAGCCCGCCAAAATATGCTAGGTGGCTGGTAGGAAGGTAATAGCCTTGAGGTACAATTACTGACCCTGACCGCAAGTATTAATAAAAATTGGCTAACACTGAGACTATGTGTTAGTTGCAGCAAGCCACTATGTAGGTGATATAAGATTTGAAGCCCCCAAAACTATGCAAGGTTGTTGCTAGGAAGGTACTTTGAGGCACAATTACTGACTCTGACAGCAAGTATTAATAAAAATTTTAGTAACACAGAGACTGTTTGTTAGTTGCAGAAAGCCACTACATAGGTGTTGTAAGATATGAAGCCCCTCAAAATATGCTAGGTGGCTGGTAGGAAGGTACTGGCCTTGAGGCAATTATGTAGCACTCAGACTGTGACTTGAGATGGTGGCTGACAGGCACTACACGACACCTGAACCCCTTGTTTTTACAATTTTGGGACCTTTTTTTTGCAAGTTGTAATACCTATTGCTAGTATAACAAATACAATAGATGAAGCAGTGCTGAGATTGTTAATTATTAGTAGCAGATGTCAGGACAGCTTTAAATCTCTCCCTGCCTGTGAGTAAAGGCTACTTTACACACTGCGATATCGGTCCCGATATCGCTAGTGTGGGTACCTGCCCCCATCTGTTGCGCGACACGGGCAAATCGCTGCCCGTGCCACACAACATCGCCCAGAGCCGTCACACATACTTACCTGTCCGGCGACGTTGCTGTGACCGGCGAACCGCCTCCTTTCTAAGGGGGCGGTCCGTGCGGCGTCACAGCGACGTCACTGAAGCGTCACTGAACCGCCGCCCAATAGCAGCGGAGGGGCGGAGATGAGCGGGACGTAACATCCCGCCCACCTCCTTCCTTCCGCATAGCAGCCGGGAGGCAGGTAAGGGGAGCTTCCTCGTTCCTGCGGCGTCACACGCAGCGATGTGTGCTGCCGCAGGAACGAGGAACAACTTCGTTACTGCTGCAGTAACGATTTTTAAGAATGGACCTCCATGTCGCCGATTAGCGATTTTGCACGTTTTTGCAACGATGCAAAATCGCTTATCGGTGTCACACGCAACGGCATCGCTAATGCGGCCGGATGTGCGTCACAAATTCCGTGACCCCAACGACTCCGCATTAGCGATGTCGCAGCTTGTAAAGCCCCCTTTAGCTGTCCCTAGCTGTCCCTATATCACACACTGCAGGAACAGACCGTATGCAGCACTAAGAGAATTTTGTTTTTTGTACTTTTGCAGCAGTTCTATGATTTACACAGCTGCTAGCACAGTGGACACTGTCTTCAGCCCTTAAAAGGACTATTTTGGATTCTGCAGCAGGAACACTATTTCATAGAACAAACTGCACTGTCCCTATACCTGTTTCTATGATTTACACAGTTGCTAATAGCTAATGCTAAAGAGCTTCAGCCCTTAGAAGGACTAGTATTAGTTGGCTGGAAAAAGGCTGTACCGCACACAGTACAGTCTCGCTTCATTGGCAGCTCAGGAATGAATGCGTGCACACAAAATGGCGGCTGCCTTATATAGCCCCTATGACACTGTGCGGCCAAGCCAATAACAGTAACACCACAACAAAGATGGCTGCGGCGTTACTGTGAGGGCAGATGTGTTCATTGGCTGGAAAATGGCGCCAGGAAGTCCAGAAACGAAAATGAAAGTACTGGAGCGAATACCATATTATCCTTTGGATAACGAATACCTCCGATACCCTATTATCTGTCGGATACCGAATAGTGGTGAATACATTCGCTCATCCCTACTCATTACCTCTTGAGAAGTAGCATAGATTTCGTATTGTGTAACTTCATCAAGATAAGTTTTCTTGAAAATAGGTACAATTTGTTGTATTGTACTATTCATTACCATTTGCATCCATTCCAATGTTTTTTGCTGTGTATTCTTCTTTCATGCGGTTGTGCGTCTGCGAACGCAGGTTCCCCGCTCCGTGTCTCGCTGCGGCATCTCCCGGTTTGTCTGCGCATGCACGGATGCCTTGACAACACATTTCGGTTTCCGCCCATGTGTTCGGGCTCATTGACTGCCGCGGCGGCATCATTGGGGTCGGCTGACTTGCCCATGTCATTTTTTTTTTAAATTATTTCATGAAATTCATGAAATAATTAAAAAAAGGGCTTCCCTATATTTTTAGATCCCAGCTGGGTATAAACAGGCAACTGGGCGTTGGGGGCAGCCGTACCTGCCTGCTTGTAGCTCTGCAGCTGCTATCTGCTCTCCTGAATACCCTAGTGAATGGAGCATGCTAAAGTTTGTAGCTCTCCTCCCCCTGTCTCTCCCTCCAGCATACAGTCTTGGATGCAGCATGCTGAACCTTGTAGTTCTGCAGCTGCTGTCTGCTCTCCTGCATACGCTAGTGGATGAAAGAGTTTGTCCGGCTCACCTGCTCACTGGAGACCATTAAACTCTGGACCGTGCACGGAAGGAAATGTCACGGGCGGGGAAGGATGCGGCTGCGCTGCGCTCGCTAACGCTCGGGTCCGGCGCTGCTGCGATGGCTGCTCGGTGGCTCGAGCGGTGGGCCGAATCCGGGGACTCGAGTGGCGCTCCTCGCCCGTGAGTGAAAGGGGATAGTTTGGTTTGGGGATCTGGTCTGTGATGCCACCCACGGGTTGTGGTGAGGTTGGGCACCACCGCTGCTGGTGACGGGGATCCCGGGAGCGATGGCAGGAAGCAGTTGGGATGTTGTTTTCCCCCTCCGTGGGTAGGGGTTGGTGGTCCCGGGGCTCGGTGAGATGACGGGGAGGCAGGGTTAGATGGGTGCAGGGTCGCTTGGACTGCGCAGCGCAGTGCCAGACGGCACAGTAGTACTCACTCAGCCACAAAGGTACGCAAAGTCTCTGGTAAACCAAACGGCTGGATGGACGGGTCCCGCAGCCGGCTGTTGTGGCTTCTCCTGGACGGTTAGTGGTGGCTGCTTTTCCCTGCAACTTTGTGTATGTTCGGTCCCGATGGATTCCCACCGGTAGCCCGCTCCCCAGTGTATATATGTGCCGGAGGAGCCCTTTTGCTAGCAGGCTTTGGCCCTTGGAACTCTAGCTGTGGCGGTAGCTGTATTTCCTTTTGCTGGTTGGACGGTTGCCTTCAATCGGGTCTTGGCTGTTTGGAAACCCCTGGGGTTCTGGTCACTGACGGATTTGACCTCTAATGGCGACTCCAAGCCGTGTCGGGGTCCGCAGGCCCTGCCTGAGTGTGCTGGCTTCACTTCGTTCCCCGGTTCGGCCACCGCCCGACCCCGGTCCTACGGTTCCGCGTTGATCGGCCTCTCCTGCAGACGGCCACCACCGTCTGCCAACCTTGCTCTTAGTGCCCGGGCCACACACCCGGACACGGTCAGTTTGCTCCTCTCCTACCACTTCCCTAACTGAACTCCTACTGACTCCTACTGACTCCTTACTGACTTCTTCTCCCGCCTCCAGGACTGTGAACTCCTCGGTGGGTGGGGCCAACCGCCTGGCTCCACCACACCTGGTGTGGACATTAGCCCCTGGAGGGAGGCAACAAGGATTTTGTGTCTGGCTGATTTGCCTCTCTCAGGGTGGGGGTGTGTGTTGTAGTACCTGTGACAACCTGGCTAGTCCAGGGCGCCACATTCCCCCTTGGTTAAATGCAGACCGTCCGCGGGCTGCCCGTCCATCACCGGTTTTATTTTTCTTTTTAACTGTAAAAATATAAAACATCAACAGTTTATGCAGTTTAAATCTTCCCTTACGGGAGGAAGGTCACTTGAACGTTGCAAAACACATAAATATACATACACTTTTAATAATAACGGACGGACGGCTTCCGCTCTCCCACCCAAGCAACCTAGCCCTGATGCTGCCCCTAAGAAGTAGGCAGCACCCCTTGACCCCAGTCCAGATCCATGCTGCCCGAGTGGGAACGGGTACCGTGCCTCACACCCGGCTGTCACTTTAGGGGACCCCACGTCCATGCGGGACCCCTGACCCCCGGAGGATTGCCACCGGTTGCGGTAGTGGCGGGCCTGGGCCATCTCTTTCCTCCAGGCCCATCCTCCAAATCAGCCTCTCTGGAGGCGGCAACGGAAACATGCCCCAACCTTATTTACAATCGCACAAGTTCGTGGGTGCCCTGCAAGTTCTCAGGCATGTCCATGAAGAGTTCCTCATGCCAACGGTACAAAGGGTCCCTACGGGGACAACTTGCTGGCAATGGCCGGGTCAATCACGGTGTCAATCAGTTTACTTTCTCGGTTGATTCATTCATTTACTCATTTACACATTCAACATATAACACCCCTAATTGGTAGTTTCCCTGTACCTAAGCGGGGGTCGGCCTAGGCTGGGGTGTGTGGACCTTCAGGGCCCACTGTTAGTGGGGACAGTCAGTGGGGCGGTGGAAACAACTGGTTCCTCTTCCCGTCTATCGTGTGGGGCAGGCAGAGACACAGGGGAGCTGGGTACAGATGCATCCCTGGGCACTGGTTCATTGGCGGCTACTTCCATCTCTCTTTCCTCCACAGGATGTGGGAACAGTAGCACGGGAAGAATCACTGCGCCGTTCTGCGTAGGCCAATCTGCCGGGAAATCGCCCATCATGGTGTGGATTACCTCTTTTCCTTTCTCCCCAGCCGGTCTGGGGCCGGAACTTCAGTTGACACCCTCAACGGTGGTGGGCACCTCTTCAGGTGGTCCCTGGAAACCATGGCCGAAGTCTTCCCTTGGTCACGACTGATCTGGTAGGCCTTCCCGTTCTCCCATTCAGTGGGTTGTATAACATACGGGGTCTTCTCCCATTGGTCATCCAGCTTATGGGTTCTTCTCTTTCGCTTCAGTACTACATCCCCAGGCTGAAAGGGCCCTGCAGGGGCCTTCCAGTTGAAGCACTGTTCTTGCTGTCCCTGACTCTGGCACAAGTTCTTTTCTACGTATTCTTGGAGTTGTCAGTACTGCGCCCTCCGCCGGGCGTCCCAGTCAGCAGTGGAAGAAAGGGCCTCTGGAGCCTCCAGATCCCTTTCTAGGTCCACCGGCAACCGGCCTGGTCGGGCTCTCATTAGGTACGCGGGCGTGCACTTGGTGGAGCTGCTAGGAATATTATTGTACATGTCTACCAGATCGGGCAGCTTTTCTGGCCATAAGTTCCGCTCTTCCAACGGCAGGGTCTTAAGGAGGTCCAAGACCAGATGGTTCATCTTTTCGCACATGCCGTTAGTCTGGGCATGGTATGGGGTGGTCCGGATCTTTTTACAGCCGCATAACTGGCAGAATTCCTGAAACACTTCGGCTTCGAAAGCTGGACCCTGGTCAGTCAGCACCCTCTCCGGGTACCCATGTGGTCGACAAAAGTAGGCCTGGAAGGCTCTGGCTGCAGTACCCCCAGTCAGATCTTTAACTGGGACAACCACCATGAATCTCAAATAGTGGTCTACAATGGTCAGAGCGTAGGTGTACCCACTTCGGCTAGGGGTGAGCTTCACGTGGTCGAGGGCGACCAGCTCCAGTGGCTGATGGGTAATTATTAGGCGTAGGGGGGCCTTCTGGCTAGCTTCGTCCCTTCTTCTCAGCGCACAGGGACCACACTCCCGGCACCAGGCCTCTACCGACTCGCGCATCCCACTCCAATAGAACCTTTCCCTCAACAGCATCTCCAGCTTCTTCCACCCAAAGTGCCCGGCACCGTCATGGTATGCTTGCAGAACAGTGGGCACGTTAGCCTGGGGAACCACCAGCTGGCGAACCTTCTCATGGGTCTTCGGGTTGATCAATTCCCAATACAGCTTCCCCTGGTGCAGGTACAGCCGGGCTCGTTCCCTCCACAGTCGTTGGGCCTCGGTGGGGGTGGCAGGGTCTATTCCGGCAGAGCCATGTTCCACAAGGGTCTTGACCAAGTGGACAGCAGGCGCCTGGTCCTGGGCTTCTTGCCACCCTTGGCTGGACAGCGGATCTAAGTTCACTTGTTGTTGCTGGGCATGTAACTTCTCGGCTGGCGGCCGCTGGAACGCAAGCAACTAAATTTCTTCGAGGTCATCATCGTCCGGCCCCTCTCCCAACAGGTGGGGCATCTGGGAGAGTGCGTCTGCGTTAGCATTTTTACGGCCGGCTCGATACATGATGGTGAAGTCATAGTTAGCCAACCTGGCCACCCACCGCTGCTCCAATGCACCCAGCTTAGCTGTATCCAGATGGGTTAGCGGGTTATTGTCCATATAAGCAGTGAACTTGGCTGCCGCTAGGTAATGGCGGAATCGCTCAGTGATGGCCCACACCAGTGCTAAGAGCTCAAGCTTGAAAGAGCTGTAGTTCTCAGGGTTCCTTTCTGTAGGTCGGAGTTTCCGGCTAGCATAAGCGATCACCTTCTCCCTTCCGTCCTGGACCTGGGATAAGACTGCTCCCAAACCTACGTTACTGGCATGGGTGTAGAGGATGAACGAGAGACTGTAGTTGGGGTACACCAGGATTTCTTCCCCGGTCAAGGCCGTCTTCAGCTGACGGAAGGACTCTTCATGCCTTTCTTCCCACGCCAACGGGGTTCCAGGAGACCTGCCACCCTTGGTCTGTCCCACGAGGAGGTCTTGCATGGGGGCAGCCATCTTCGTGTACCCCTTAATGAAGCGCGATAGTAGCCCACCAGACTCAGGAACTGTCTCACCTCTCTCACCGTGGTCGGCCTCGGCCAGTCCTGAATGGCAGTGATCTTTTCGGGATCTGGGGCGACGCCTTCCGCGCCCACCACATGTCCGAGGTACTGCACCCTGGGCTTCAATAGATGGCACTTGGATTGCTTCAATTTCATCCCATACTTGGCAAGGGACGCGAACACCTCAGCTAGGTGCTCCAGGTGGGCTTCATACATCTGTGAGTATACAATTACATCGTCCAGGTACAGCAAGACGGTCTCAAAATTCAGATGTCCCAGATAGCATTCCATCAGCCGTTGGAAGGTTCCAGGGGCGTTGCACAGCCCGAACGGCATGCTGTTGTATTCACAGAGTCCAATGGGTGTAGCGAAGGCAGTCTCCTCGCGGTCCTCGGGCGCCACGGCCACCTGCCAGTACCCACTGGTGAGGTCCAGGGTGGAGAAGTAGTTAGCGGTTCTCAGTGCGGCCAGTGACTCTTCAATATGGGGCAGAGGGTAGGCATCTTTATGCGTTATCTGGTTAATCTTCCAGTAATCCACACACATCCTCATGGTGCCATCATTTGTCTTTACCAGCACCAGCGGGGCGGCCCAGGGGCTGCAGCTATCCCGAATAACCCCCGCCTCCTTCATGTTCCTCAACATGTCTTTGGCGCATTGGTAGTGTGCGGGTGGGATAGGTCTGTATCTCTCTTTAATGGGGGGATGCTCGCCGGTGGGGATGTCATGTTGGACCCCTTTAATCCGCCCAAAATCTAGTGAATGTTTGCTGAAAACCTACTCGTACTCCTGTACCACTCGGTATACCCCTTCTTTGTGATGTGTGGGGGTAACATCAGTGCCTACATGTAACTCTTGACACCACTCCTCTAACCGCTCAGGGGGTGTGTAGTGACTGGCAGAAGGCGGTGAGGTCGGGGGAACGGCCTCCTGGATGGTGTGGAGGTCTAGGGTAAGCAGCTTGGCAAGGGTAGCATACCGGGGAAGCCTGACCTCCTCCTTTCCATAGTTTAACACCCTTACGGGCACTCTCCCCTTCTTAATGTCTACTACCCCTCGGGCGGCCATTACTGTGGGCCAGTGTTCGGAGGGCATGGGCTCTACCATGGCTGGGTAATCACGCCCCTGGGGACCTACTGCTGCCCTGCACCAAATCATCATTTCACTCCTGGGAGGCACAATCAAAGGGGCCGCATCCATCACTCTCACTCCCCCAATCTCCCCTCCTGTTGAGTTCACTTTCTGCTGATACATCAAGGCCCGGATCTCACGCTGCACAGCCCTCTGTGGGCCTCCTGCTGCGGTGGCGGCCAGCTGCTGCAGGAGGGTCAGCACCTCACTCATGCAGTGCTCCATCACATTAGTCCCTTGCACTACCTTCGGGTTATGGTCGCTGGGTTCATTCATTATCACAATCATTCCCTGGTGCTGCAGTTCAGCCCGTCCCACAGTCATGGCCACTTGTTTGTATCCCACTTGTGTCAAGGGGAGTCCATCAGCTGTGATCAGTGTCATGCTACCGTCTGGAGGGGCAAGTTCATCATCCCCCCAATACCGCTGATACAGTGTGTATGGTATCGTGGTTACCTGGGATCCAGTGTCCAGGAGTGCCATCAGCGGGATGCCGTCTACTACCAGAGGGATGATGGGACGGGCTCCAATGTACCGGTCCCGCCAGTCTGGGGGGCCACTGGGTTCTACTCCTGATTATTGGCCCTTGGCCCCAGGGGTTGCTCGTTTAACGGACACCGTCGGGAGTAGTGGCCGGGCTTGCTGCACCTGTAACAAATTGGAGGTCCATACCGTGAGTCATTGGCCCTTCTCCGCTGCATCCAGGGGACGTCCTCCGGGCTGTCGGCGAGCTGCATCCTCCCCGGGGGCTTGGATCTCGTCAGAGGCTGAAGTGCGGCGAGGATCTTGGCGAGGTCTCCATCCATACGATGGACCTGGGCAGCCAGCTCCTCCATCATTGCGCCAGGGGCTGCAGGGGCCGAGGGAGCTGGGAGAGGAGGGGCTACCAAGATCGAAGCCGTCTCAGCTGGCCATGGGGCCACTTTAGGGACGTCGGACGCTGGGGGCTGCAGAGCTTTGATGGCCCGTTCTTTCAGCACGGCAAAGTCCACGTTAGGGTGTTCTAGGGCCCACAGCCGGAGCTGCTTGCGGTCCTCCAGGGATCCCAGCCCCTGCACGAACTGCTCGACTAACATTTTGTTGCTGTCCGCATCATTAATGGTATCCACCCGCTTCAGCGTACGGAGGGAAGTTTGCAGGCGCAAGGCATAGTCTCTAATACTATCTGCAGGCCGCTGTCGACATTGATAAAACTGCATCTGCAGCTCGGCTTCGGTGCGGGTCTCGAAGGTAATCTGAAGCTTTTCAAAGATAGTGGCCATGGAGGACCAGTCCCCCTCAGTCCAGGTCTCCGTCTCCTGCTCAGCCGCGCCAGTTAGCTGCCCCAGCACTACCGCTGCACGTTGCTTATCGGTCAGAGGATACAGTTCAAGGACCGGGTTAAGCTTCTTCCGGAAGACCTGTAAAGCATCAAGTTTCTCGTCGTACTGCTGCAGCCAGGTAGCTCCGGGCACATAGGGCAAGGAGAACGGCATCACCTGAGCAATGGCGGGGGCCACGGCCTCCCCTGCTCGTGCGACCGGAGCACGGGCTGGTCCATTTCCATCCACGGGTGCCGCTGCGGCTGCGACCGCCGCTCCTCCAGCGGCTCCGTCGGGCGCAGACATCTTGTTACCGCCCCCCTGGTCTTTTTGCTCGGCACCTCCTCTTCAGGGGTGGGGCTCCGCTTTTCGCGCCTCCACTGCTCGAGAAGACACTCGAGCGGGAAAATCTTCGCGCCCAAGATAGCGGATTCAGAAATTTTTCGGCCGGACACCGCCGGCGGGGCACAAGGCGCACTTCTACCAGCCGGCAGAACGGTAAGATCCTGTTCGTGAAGCCAAGTTGTCGCGGGCGGGGAAGGACGCCGCTGCGCTGCGCTCTCTAACGCTCGGGTCCGGCGCTGCTGCGATGGCTGCTCGGTGGCTCGAGCGGTGGGCCGGATCCGGGGACTCGAGCGGCGCTCCTCGCCCGTGAGTGAAAGGGGGTAGTTTGGTTTAAGGATTTGGTCCGTGACGCCACCCACGGGTTGTGGTGAGGTTGGTCACCACTGCTGCTGGTGACAGGGATCCCGGGAGCGATGGCAGGGAGCAGCTGGGATGTTGTTTTCCCCCTCCGTGGGTAGGGGTTGGTGGTCCCGGGGCCCGGTGAAATGACGGGGAGGCAGGGTTGGATGTGTGCAGGGTCGCCTGGACTGCGTAGCGCAGTGCCAGACGGCACGGTAGTACTCACTCAGCCACAAAGGTACGCAAAGTCTCTGGTAAACCAAACGGCTGGATGGACGGGTCCCGCAGCCGGCTGGTGTGGCTTCTCCTGGACGGTTAGTGGTGGCTGCCTTTCCCTGCACCTTTGTGTATGTTCGGTCCCGATGGATTCCCACCAGTAACCCGCTCCCCAGCGTATATATGTGCCAGAGGAGCCCTTTTGCCCGCAGGGTCTGGCCCTTGGAACTTTAGCTGTGGCAGTAGCTGTATTTCCTTTTGCTGGTTGGACGGTTGCCTTCAATCGGGTCTTGGCTGTTAGGAAACCCCTGGGGTTCCGGTCATTGATGGATTTGCCCTCTAATGGCGCATCCAAGCCTGGTTGAGGTCCGCAGGCCCTGCCTGAGTGTGCTGGCTTCACTTCGCTCCCCGGTTCGGTACCGGCGGGCCACCGCCCGACCCCGGTCCTACGGTTCTGCGTTGATCGGCCTCTCCTGCAGACGACCACCACCGTCTGCCAACCTTGCTCTTAGTGCCCGGGCCACACACCCGGACACGGTCAATTTGCTCCTCTCCTACCACTTCCCTAACTAAACTCCTACTGACTCCTACTGACTCCTTCTCCCGCCTCCAGGACTGTGAACTCCTCGGTGGGTGGAACCAACCGCCTGGCTCCACCCCACCTGGTGTGGACATCAGCCTCTGGAGGGAGGCAACAAGGATTTTGTGTCTGGCTGATGTGCCTGTCTCAGGGTGGGGGAGTGTGTTGTAGTACCTGTAACGACCTGGCTAGTCCAGGGCGCCACAGAAAGTTGGCAAGGCTTAGGCAGTGAATCCAAAGGAGGTATCCAGCAATCCAGTCCAAGAGGATATTCTTAAAATGTGCAAACATTTATTAGATCATATTAAAAAATCCATACAGGGTCGACAATAGCCCAAAAGAGGACGCGTTTCGAACGTAGTGTTCTTAATCTGTCTCTAACCCATCTGAAGACAAGGACTCATTAAAAATGGGCTAGGACCCGGACATGAAATCACAATGCAGGAGGAGTGCAGCAAAAACTCCATTAACCCTATAAGGGCAAGCATGTCAAGAAAAAATTCTAATGCATATAACAGACAAAAATGTACATGAAGGAAAGTGCTATTCAATATAAATGCATCAAAAAGAAACATCAAACCTTAATAGGCATATAAAACATTATTTCTCATATTAAGGCCAGAGGGAAACCTCGTTCCCATTAAAAAAATCCACTTTATCTCTCTCTGGAGTAAGATCTCTTTCAAGTTACCTCCCCTCTTGGGTAGTTTTACTTTTTCTAATGCATTAACCCACATGCTTTTCAGATCTCCAGCATGCGTTTTTAAAAAATGCATGGAGGCCCCCGATAAACTTCTGGTTGTAATGTTATTTACATCAGATGTACTGTATGTTCTGATATTTGCTTTCTCAAAGGGCGAGATGTGCTACCGACATATTGCAGCCTGCAGGTTATACAGGAAATTAAATAAACTACATAATCTGAACTGCAGTTAATCATGGACTTTATCTCGAAGTTTTTATTATTGACATAAGATGAAAAATGTTTTGAATTGAGCATATAACCACATAGACAGCAGGACCTGTGACCACATTTGAATGACCCTTTTGTTGGTAACCAGTTACCAGCAGTGTTTTCCACGCTATTTTTAGCTAATTTGTTGGTATGATCGCTTGGTGATAATATGGCGCTTAATGTAGTATTTCTTTTTGACACAAATTTAACTCCCTTACTCAAAATTTGATATAAAGTATCATTAGTTGATAAAATAGGGAGGTATTTTTTAATAATTTGTGTTATATCATGATCATTTTTTCTAAATTTGGTGGAAAAAACTACTGGCAAAAAATCATCAGATTTGATACTCACATTGTTCATGTCCAAATATTGGGTCCTATTCTTGAGGTTAGTTTTATTTTTAGCTCTCTCAAGGTTATCCCTGCGGTAACCCCTGGCCTTAAATCTCTCATCAATAAGTCACACTCTGCGTTAAAGGTCTCAGTGTTAGAGCAACATCTTTAGGCCCGTATATACTCCCCTGTCGGGATGTTCTCAATTACATGCTTCGAGTGGCAGCTCCCAGCATGGAGCAATGAATTCCCTGCTGAGGGTTTACGATATAATCTGCAGTCTATCATTTAACGCGGGGCTCCCCATCCTGAGAATACCAGCCTGCAGCCGTATGGCTTTATCTGGCTGGTATTAAAATAGGGGGGGACCGCACGCCGGATTTTTTAATTATTTATTTATTTACACGGCACACAGAGCCGCGCGGCATTAAATGAAGTCGGGTGAAGTTCACCTGCTGTCCCCAACGACCAGCTAGTCGCTCTGCAGGTCCGGATCGCTGTTAGGTCGTTGGCCAGGTCTGCCTGTTTGACCGCTCACCAGAGACTTTGTAGCGATCCCGGCTAGGTTGAGATCACAGGTTGGATCGCTAGAAAGTCTCAGTGTGTAAACCCAGCATTAGGATAACCACAAAAAGTCATATCTAAAAATTTAATTTCCTGTAAATCATGTTGGTACGTGAAAGACAAATTATGGGCATTATTACTGATGTAAGAAACAAAATCCTTTGCCTTTGATGCTGTACTTTGCCATACAATCAAGATATCATCTATATACCTTAGGTATATAGCGATATCTTAGAGTGGTTAAAAATAAATTGTTCCTCCTACCAAAACATGAAGATTCCAGCTAACGAAGGGGAGAAGCGCGTACCCATGGAACAGCCCTGTAGCTGGATATAATGGTTGCCAAGAAATGTAAAATAATTACTCTTTAGCAAAAAGGTTGTCACTTCCAAAATAAATTCCTGCAAATCAGGTGAGTAACCAGAGTACCTTTCCAATTGATCTTTTAAGGCCAAGACAGCCAAATAATTAGGAATTGATGTATATAACGTTTGCACGTCGCATGTTTACCAGTTATAGTGGTTCTGCCATTCAACATGAGAATTGATGTTTAAAATATGCTTGCTATCTGAAACATAGCTAGGAGACGCTTTTGCAATAATCTGTAAGTGGTTGTCCAACCATTCAGAGAGGTGCTCAGTGATGGATCCAATGCCCGAAATTATAGGTATGAACTGGGGCGGAAAAGTATTTTTATGGGACTTGGGGAGAGTATGTAATAGTGGTGTTAATGGACATGAGGGATTGAAACATTCTTTTTGTTTCATATTAAGACCTAAATGTAGGCCCTCATCTATTAATCTTTCTAAAGATTTTTTTTATTTCAACAGAGGAATCTTAATTAATATTCTTATAGATATCACTATCCCTAAGCATATTCACAATTTCCTTTCATAAAGGCCAACATCTAGTATTACCACCGCTCCTCCTTATCCGAGTTCCTTATGATGATATTGGGATTATTTTGCAAAGATTTTATTGCATCTTTTTCTTTCTTGGACAAATTCTGAGTCATCGTTTTTTTCTGATTATAAAGGTTAGTAAGGTCCTTCTCTACTATATTCTGGAAGTCCTCCATTTGTTCACATCTAGAAGGAATGGGGTAAAATTGAGGGTTTGGTATTCTTTTATGTGAAACCACTTCATCTGGACTGATGAGTTTACATGCTTCCGCAGAAAGGTCCCGTAAATCTTGCAGTGCCAGTTGTTCTAAAAAAGAGGAGGGTGAAAAGAGTGATTGAGTTTCAGAGACATGATCCGTGACTTGATTCTGATTGTGGAAAAAATGCCTCTTCACCGTCAATTTTCGGATGAATTTATTTACATTAGGTATAGTTTCATATAGATTGAATTTAATGTTTGGCACGAAATTCAAGCCTTTTTCCAAAACGCTAATCTCGCTGTTATTTAATGTGCATGCCGACATATTGATTACAGAATATGACTTGGAAACATTTATTTCTTTTTCCCCCTCGTGTAAGGTCCATGCTGGTAGATAATTACTCCTGCGGTGCTTGCAACTGACCCTCCTTGTTTTTTTCGTTAATTTTTTTTTGAGAAAATTTTGGATAGAAGGCAGACGTTATAGGAGCTTCAAGATTAGTGTCAGACGTATCAGTATTGTAGTCTGTGGATTCAGCGTCAGTCGATTCTAGGTCCGTTGATGAAAAATTAACCCTGTTCTGGGTATTTTTGTTTTTATTTTTTAAAATAGATTTTGGACCATTATGGGGATACTTTCTAAAAGTGTGCCAATTGTATACTCTATTACCCTCGTAATCTCTAGAATTTCTGAAGAATTTCTTTTCCTTAAAGACTGTAATAGAATCCTCCAACGTAGTGATTTTGGTGTTAATTTGTTCCCTCATGGTTTTATGTGTCTCAAGATTAGCATATTGTGCAAGTGAGATCTCTATTTCTTTTACTTTACTTTCTTAAGGTACCGTCACACATAACGAGATCGCTAGCAAGATCGCTGCTGAGTCATGGTTTCTGTGACGCAGTAGCGATCCCGTTAGCGATCTCGTTATGTGTGACATCTACCAGCGATCAGGCCCCTGCTGTGAGATTGCAAGACGTTGCAGAATGGTCCAGGCCATTTTCTTCAAAGGCGATGTCCTGCTGGGCAGGACACATCGCTGTGTTTGACACTGTGTGACAGGGTCACAGTGACTGCTGAGATTGTTATACAGGTCGCTACTGCGACCTGTATCGTTCCTGCATCGTTGGTAAGGTCTGACTGTGTGACATCTCACCAGCGACCTCCCAGCGACTTACCAGCGATCCCTATCAGGTCGCATCGTTTTCGGGATCGCTGGTAAGTCGTTGTGTGTGACTGGGCCTTTAAGGTCCCGTCACATACAGAGATAAATATTTGGCAGATCTGTGGTTGCAGTGAAATCATGGACATATTGTACCATTTGTACACAGCCACAAACCTGGCACTGATTGTCCACAATTTCACTTCAACCACAGATCTGCCGCAGATTTATCTGTGTGTGTGACAGGGCCTTAAAGGCCCAGTCACACTAAACAACATCGCTAGCAACATCGCTAGCAACATCGCTGCTAACGAACAACTTTTGTCACATAACAGCGATGTTGCTAGTGATGTTGCTGTGTATGACATCCAGCAACAACCCGGCCCCTGCTGTGAGGTCGTTGGTTGTTGCTGAATGTCCTGGGCCATTTTTTAGTTGTTGCTCTCCCGCTGTGAAGCACACATCGCTGTGTGTGACAGCGACAGAGGAACAACTAAATGTGCAGGGAGCAGGAGCCGGCTTCTGCGGACTCTGGTAACCACAGTAAACATCGGGTAACCAAGAAGCCCTTACCTTGGTTACCCGATATTTACCTTCGTTACCAGCCTCCGCCGCTCTCAGCTGTCAGTGTCAGCTCCTGCTCTGTGCACATGTAGCTGCAGTACACATCGGGTAATTAACCCCATGTGTGATGTAGCTAGGAGAGCAGGGAGCCAGCGCTAAGCAGTGTGCGCGGCTCCCTGCTCTCTGCACATGTAGCTGCAGTACACATAGGGTAATTAACCCCATGTGTGCTGTAGCTAGGAGAGCAAGGAGCCAGCGCTAAGCAGTGTGCGCGGCTCCCTGCTCTGTGCACATGTAGCTGCAGTACACATCGGGTAATTAACCCCATGTGTACTGTAGCTAGGAGAGCAGGGAGCCAGCGCTAAGCGGTGTGCGCGGCTCCCTGCTCTCTGCACATGTAGCTGCAGTACACATTGGGTGATTAACCCCATGTGTACTGTAGCTAGGAGAGCAGAGAGCCAGCGCTAAGCGGTGTGCGCTGGTAACCAAGGTAAATATCGGGTTGGTTACCCGATATTTACCTTAGTTACCAAGCGCAGCATCTCTTCCACGCGGCGCTGCTGGCTGGGGGCTGGTCACTGGTTGCTGGTGAGCTCACCAGCAACTCGTGTAGCCACGCTCCAGCGATCCCTGCCAGGTCAGGTTGCTGGTGGGATCGCTAGAGCGTCGCAGTGTGACATCTCACCAGCAACCTCCTACCAATTTACCAGCGATCCCTATCAGGTTGGATCGTTGTTGGGATCGCTGGTAAGTTGTTTAGTGTGACTGGGCCTTTAGTCCAGTAGTTTGCATTGCTCTTGCTCAATAATCAGCTGAATAAGTCTCTTTGAGCAGTCAGATAAGATTAAATTCCACTTAAGGCCCAGTCACACTAAACAACATTGCTAGCACCATCGCTAGCACCATCGTTGCTAACTAACAACTTTTGTGACGTAACAGCGATGTTGCTAGTGATGTTGCTGTGTGTGACATCCAGCAACAACCCGACCCCTGCTGTGAGGTCGTTGATTGTTGCTGAATGTCCTGGACCATTTTTTAGTTGTTGCTCTCCCGCTGTGAAGCACACATCGCTGTGTGTGACAGCGACAGAGCAACAACTAAATGTGCAGGCAGCAGGAGCCGGCTTCTGCGGACGCTGGTAACCACGGTAAACATCGGGTAACCAAGAAGCCCTTACCTTGGTTACCCGATATTTACCTTCGTTACCAGCGTTCACCGCTCTCAGCTGTCAGTGCCGGCTCCTGCTCTGTGCACATGTAGCTACAGTACACATCAGGTAATTAACCCCATGTGTACTGTAGCTAGGAGAGCAAGGAGCCAGCGCTAAGCAGTGTGTGCGGCTCCCTGCTCTGTGCACATGTAGCTGCAGTACACATCGGGTAATTAACCCCATGTGTACTGTAGCTAGGAGAGCAGGGAGCCAGCGCTAAGCGGTGTGCGCTGGTAACCAAGGTAAATATCGGGTTAGTTACCCGATATTTACCTTAGTTACCAAGCGCAGCATCGCTTCCACGCGGCGCTGCTGGCTGGGGGCTGGTCACTGGTTGCTGGTGAGCTCACCAGCAACTCGTGTAGCCACGCTCCAGCGATCCCTGCCAGGTCAGGTTGCTGGTGGGATCGCTAGAGCGTCGCAGTGTGACATCTCACCAGCAACCTCCTAGCAACTTACCAGCGATCCCTATCAGGTTGGATCGTTGTTGGGATTGCTGGTAAGTTGTTTAGTGTGACTGGGCCTTTAGTGACAAATTCTTGATTGAACTCCGTGGAGGGTCTTTTGTTAAGGCGTAAGCCCCTGGAGATCATCTCTTTTTCAAGATATGCCTTGCTATCCCACCAGGTGCGTATTCTCGCTGACATGATTTTTTCAAGATCCCACATTAGCTTGTTTAATTCCATATGTGTATCAGTGGGGACATCATGTCTGTTAGTGGAGAAGATTTTTGCTGCTTTTTCCATTCTCCTTTGATTATTGATGTTAAAAAAATCATCTGGTATATCATCATTATTATTAATAGTCTCCATAAATCCTTAGTAAAATCTTATAGGTTGTTATACATAAAAATATATAGTCAATCCTTTTACTTCTTCAAAGTTAGTGATGTATAACACCAGATGATATGAATGATGTGGAGGGAGCTCGGATATGGTAGCCCACAACGCGACAAGGAAAAAAAGAGTTTGTCCGGCTCACCTGCTCACTGGAGACCGCTAAACTCTGGACCATGCACGGAAAGAAAGTCGGCAAGGCTTAGGCAGTGAATCCAAAGGAGGTATCCGAAGCATGTAATTGAGAACATCCCGACAGGGGAGTATATACGGGCCTAAAGATGTTGCTCTAACACTGAGACATTTAACGCAGAGTGTGACTTAATTGATGAGAGATTTAAGGCCAGGGGTTACCGCATGGATAACCTTGGGAGAGCTAAAAATAAAACTAACCTCAAGAATAGGACCTAATATTTGGACATGAACAATGCGAGTATGAAATCTGATATTTTTTTTGCCAGTAGTTTTTTCCACCAAATTTAGAAAAAATTATCATGATGTAACACGAATTATTAAAAAATACCTCCCTATTTTATCAACTGATGATACTTTATATAAAATTTTGAGTAAGGGTGTTAAATTTGTGTCAAAAAGAAATACTACATTAAGCGCCATATTATCACCAAGCGATCATACCAACAAATTGGCTAAAAATAGCGTGGAAAACACTGCTGGCAACTGGTTACAAACAAAAGGGTCATTCAAATGTGGTCACAGGTTCTGCGGTCTATGTGATTATATGCTCAATAAAAAACATTTTTCATCTTATGTCAATAATAAAAACTTCGAGATAAATTCCATGATTAACTGCAGATCAGATTATGTAGTTTATTTAATTTCCTGTATAACCTGCAGGCTGCAATATGTAGGTAGCACATCTCGCCCTTTAAGAAAGCGAATATCAGAACATACATATGATGTAAATAACATTACAACCAGAAGTTTATCGGGGGCCTCCATGCATTTTTTAAAAACGCATGCTGGAGATCTGAAAAGCATGCGGGTTAATGCAATAGAAAAAGTAAAACTACCCAAGAGGGGAGGTTACTTGAGAGAGATCTTACTCCAGAGAGAGATAAAGTGGATTTTTTTAATGGGAACGAGGTTTCCCTCTGGCCTTAATATGAGAAATGATGTTTTATATGTTTATTAAGGTTTGATGTTTCTTTTTGATGCATTTATATTGAATAGCACTTCCATTCGTGTACATTTTTGTCTGTTATATGCATTAGAATTTTTTCTTGACATGCATGCCCTTACAGGGTTAATGGAGTTTTTGCTGCACTCCTCCTGCATTGTGATTTCATGTCCGGGTCCTAGCCCATTTCTAATGAGTCCTTGTCTTCAGATGGGTTAGAGACAGATTAAGAACACTACGTTCGAAATGCGTCCTCTTTTGGGCTATTGTCTACTCTGTATGGATTTTTTTTAATATGATCTAATCAATTTTTGCACATTTTAAGAATATTCTCTTGGACTGGATTTCTGGATACCTCCTTTGGATTCACTAGTGGATGAAGTATGCTGAACCTTGAAGTTCTGCCTCCCCCTGTCTCTCCCTCCAGCATACAGTCCTGGATGGAGAATGCTGAGCCTTGTAGTTCTGCAGCTGCTGTCTGCTCTCCTCCATACAGACAAACAGCAGGCAGCAGCCGCAGAACTACAAGGCTAATTTAGCACGATACTTTGAGAAAAACTTATTGCTTACTCCTTCAATTGTCAATAATATTGTATAGCAGAAGTGGACCATTCATGTTATGGCATGAAAAAAATATTTACATATTAAAATATAACCTTTTATAATACTTAATTAAAATGATCTAATCAGTAAAATCATGGATATAAAATGTAATACCCGATTCTAGGTCATTAAGCTCAAACGAACCAGAAAACCCGGGTATGGCGCACAGATAAACTTCCTCTATAAGGTCAGGTTCTCAGCCACACTGCCTTATCCTTCTTAAAGATAGAATATTACAGGGTACAGCCCTCCACAATCTATCCTTAAGTTCAAACAATTATATGAGGAATATTGGTGAAACTCAATACCATTTCATTTTCTTTATACATATGTCATTTTCTCACCATAAATGACCATTATGAAAATAATTGGAATAGTCTCACCAGCGACGGGCTTATTCAAAATGATCAATTTCATAAGATGTGGGGATATTACTGATAGACCTCCTCTGGCTATCTCATTACTCCATCCTCCAAGCAGATATCGTGAGAACTTCCAACGCGTTTCCTTCACTTCAAATTCGTCAGGGGAGCCTGTGTTAATCAGACACTGCACATCCAAATGCCACTAGTTAAATCCACATAGTGGTCTTTAAGAAACAATGCCCACAGCGGACATAGTGTGTCCACAAGCAAACATATTCTTTCTGCGCCGCAGTCTTAAAGACCACTATGTAGATTTAACTAGTGGCATTTGGATGTGCAGTGTCTGATTGACACAGGCCCCCCTGACGAATTTGAAGTGAAGGAAATGCGTTGGGAGTTCTCACAATATCTGCTTGTTGGATGGAGTAATGAGATAGCCAGAGGAGGTCTATCAGTAATATCCCCACATCTTAGGAAATTGATAATTTTGAATAAGCCCGTCGCTGGTGAGACTATTCCAATTTTTTTCATAATGGTCATTTATGGTGAGAAAATGACATATGTATAAAGAAAATGAAATGGTATTGAGTTTCACCAATGTTCCTCATATAATTGTTTAAACTTAAGGATAGATTGTGGAGGGTGGTACCCTGTAATATTCTATCTTTAAGAAGGATAAGGCAGTGTGGCTGAGAACCTGACCTTATAGAGGAAGTTTATCTGTGCGCCATACCCGGGTTTTCTGGTCCGTTTGAGCTTAGTGACCTAGAACCGGGTATTCCATTTTATATCCATGATTTTACTGATTATATCATTTTAGTTAAGTATTAATAAAGGTTATATTTTAATATGTAAATATATTTTTCATGTCATAACATGAATGGTCACCTTCTGCTATAAAATAGAACTACAAGGCTCAACATACTCTATCCAGGACTAATAGTGAAAAAAGTTTTTTTGCCCAGCTCACCTGTGCAATGGAAGCCAGTAATCCTGGGCTGTGCACGGAGAAGAGGTTTGGAGAGCCAGTCCATATGCATAGAAAGTGATTAAGAGATTTCACCAGCACAAAACTCCAGGCATCTTGTTCTTTAAAATAAAAACTTTTTATTTTCTTGTCATTAAAAAGTCCATGCTATAATGGTTAAGCCCATGTCAGAGAGGACGCGTTTCGAACATCCAGTTCTTATTCAGTCTCTGAAGAGAGACTGAATAAGAACTGGATGTTCGAAACGCGTCCTCTCTGACATGGGCTTAACCATTATAGCATGGACTTTTTAATGACAAGAAAATAAAGAAGTTTTTATTTTAAAGAACAAGATGCCTGGAGTTTTGTGCTGGTGAAATCTCTTAATCACTTTCTATCCAGGACTGTATGCAGGAGTTTTTTGCCCCCCCCAAAAAAATTACGTGGGCTTCGCCATATTTTTGTATGCTAGCCAGGTACAGCAGGCAGCTATGGGCTGCCCCCAATCCCCAGCTGCCTATTTGTACCCGGCTAGGAACCAAAAATATAGAGAAGCCCTTTTTTTTTTTTTTAAAATTATTTCACGAATTTCATGAAATAATTTAAAAAAAATGATGTGGGCTTCGCCCAATTTTTGTGTCAAGCCAGGTACAACTAGGCAGCTGGGGATTGGAATCCGCAGCGCAGGGTGCCCAAGCGTTTTGGGCACAGTCCGCAGCTGCCCCAGAAAATGGCGCTTTCATAGAGGCGCCATCTTCTGGTGCTGTATCCAACTCTACCAGCTGCCCTGGTGACGGGTGGATCGCTGGGCAATAATAGGGTTAGGGTTAGCTGTATATTATCAACTGACCATAAGTCCGAAATTCATGGTGTCACGCCAATATTAGACATGGCCACCATGAATTTCTAGTACAGATAAAAAAAACCATAACACACAGAAAAATAATTTTATTAGAAATAAAACACAACACAATTAGTGTCTGCATCTTTATTGAAATAAAGAATCCCCCTCTGCAGTAATCCTGGGTCAAGGGTCCCGCTCCGTCCAGTCCGGATCCAATATCATCTGATAAGTTTGCTGGAAGGCAAAGCGATCAGATGATGTGTCAGGTTCAAGGGCCTGAATCACATGACACCGCAGCAGATTGTATAAACGGCTTTTATACAATCAGCTGATGCATCAGTGTAAAAAAAACTACACATTTCTGTGAAGACTCCTGTCCGACAGCATGAGCTGATAGTTTAGCCGGCCGGCCGGTAAAAAGCCGGCCTGACTGCTCGACTTATAGTGTCAGCTGATTCCGTCAGGTGACCACATCAGCTGATCATCACAAGGTCTGAGAGAGAAAGAGAGAGAAGAGAGAGAGAAAAGAGAGAGAGAGAAGAGAGAGGAGAGAGAAGAGAGAGAGAGAGAAGAGAGGCGAGAGACAGAGAGAAGAGAGAAAGAAGTGAGAGAAGAGAGAGATGAGAGAGAAAAGAGAGAGAGGAGATGGAGAGGAGCGAGAGAGTAAAGAGGGAGAGAGAAGAGAGAGAGGTGAGAGAAGAGAGAAAGAGAGAGAAGAGATTAGAGAAGAGAGAGAAGAGAGAGAGGAGAGAGAAAGAAAGAGAGAGGAGAGAGAGAAAAGAGAGGAGAGAGAAGAGAGAAGAAAGAGGAGAGAAGAGAGAGAAGAAAGAGAGAAGAGAAGAGAGAAAGAGAGAAAGAGAGAAGAGAGAGAATAGAAAGAGGAGAGAGAGAAGAGAGGAGAGAGATGAGACAGAGAGAGAGAGGAGAGAGAAAGGAGATAGAAGTGAGAGAGAGAAGAGAGAGAGAAGAGGGAGAAGAGAGAGAGCAGAGAGAGAAAAGAAAGTGAAGAGAGGGGAGAAAGAAGATAGAGAGGAGAGAGAGAGAGGAGAGAGAGGAGAGAGAGAAGAGAGAGAGGAGAGAGAGGAGAGAGAGGAGAGAGAGGAGAGAGGGGAGAGAGAGGAGAGAGAGGAGAGAGAGAGGAGAGAAAGAGGAGAGAAAGAGGAGAGAGGGAGAGAGAAGAGAGAGAATAGAGAGTGAAGAGAATAAGGAGAGAGGAGAGAGAAGAGAGAGAAGAGAGAGAGGAGAGAGAAGAAAGAGAGAAGAGAGATAGGAGAGAGAGAAGAGAGATAGGAGAGAGAAGAAAGAGAGAAGAGAGATAGGAGAGAGAGAGAAGAGAGGGAGAGAGAAGAAAGAGAGACAAGAGAGGAGAGAGAGAAGAGAGAGATAGGAGAGAGAGAGAGAAGAGAGGGAGAGAGAAGAAAGATAGAAGAGAGAGGAGAGAGAGAAGAGAGAGAGAGAACAGCAAACACCAGAGAGGGCACCTCAAAGTATAAGCACTCCCCCAAAACAAATGCCTGCACCAACTACCCCGATGCCAGATATTTCACAGACCTGCGACAACCTCAGCCAGACGGACTCTACACATAACCCCAGCAATAACAATACAGCCCCACCAGCACAGCAAATCAGAGTGTCCAACACCTCTGGACCCAACAACATAAAGGAAACCCCTACCATCAACCCCAGCAATGAAAATGCAGCCCCATCATCACAACAAACAAGGGCAACCAACACCTAAAGACCCAACACACAGAAAACAAATGGCCCAAATAAAACACTGTCGGGACTCAATCGGGAAATACCTGGACACTCAGAGAATTTTTCCGAGGGCTCGGGTCATAAAAATTCACTGCTCAACGATCCCACAAGCAGAGGAGGTGATCAGTAACCCATATTTCACAGAGCCCACACACCTCATACTACACACTGGCACAAATGATATCCACCAAGAGACAGTCACAAAGGACCTATCAAAACTCGCAATAGCAGCCCAGCAAAAATTCCCCAGAACTAAAATAATCCTGTCTGCCCTGCTTCCAAGGAAAGATATACACCATCAAATAACCCAGCAAATCAACTCAGAGCTGGCCTCCAGTTTTACCTCAGCACCAAACATACAGCTGGCAAGACACCCTGAAATAACGCTTCATCACCTCTATGATGACAAACACCTCAATAAACAAGGAGTCAGACATCTAACAAAAGAGCTAAAGGACATGGTTCTAAACAGACCTCCAAGACTACAAGCAAGACACCCACCAAACAGATGGCAACCCACAGAGACCCCCGGAGAGAGTCCACAGAGATGGCAGAAATACACAAGACCACATGCCCCACAATGGCAATACAAAGCAACAGAGGGCAACAACATGGCAGAAATAAGGACATTGCTCAACACATTGTGCAGCAAACTCTTGGGACACTACTAAAATATGACACCCAAACCCACCACTAAATCCGGTTATGTCCTATGAAAATCTATCCTTCCTCATTATAAGGTATATCAACTAAATATGACATCCTTAGTTATCAGCAGCTGGAACATTCAAGGATTGAATGCCTCAGCTTTTGGGTCCAAGACAAATGACCCAGACTTTAAACAAAGGATAAGGAACATTGACATCCAGATCCTCCTGCAGACATGGGTCCGGGCAGAGGAGGAATCTCTCACACCCATGGGATACCAGGAATTTTCTGTCTCCGCCCAGAAAAACAAGAACACCAAACACGGCCGCTGCTCAGGGGGCATACTAATATGGTACAAGGAGGAGATCCAAGAAGATATCCAGGCAATAAAAAGAGGAGAAAGCCATATTTGGATGAGGATAAGTAGCTCCATCCTCACCTCTAAGCAGGACATCTATCTCTGCGCAGCCTACATCCCTCCATCAGAATCCCCATACTATAAGCTGGACATGGGCAGGGTTCTCATCTGCGGAGACCTCAATGCCAGGACGGGTACAGAGAAGGACTACCTGTCACCTGACGGAAACGCATACGTCCTGGGAGATGAGCCCTTCTACAGAGACTCAGTACAGACAACATTAAACAGCTATGATAGAGTGGTGAATAAAAGCGGCAGAACACTGCTGAACCTGTGCCGGAGCTTGGGGCTGCATATACTGAACGGGCGCACCAGGGGTGACTCATTAGGGAGATTTACACTAAACTCCCACATGGGCAGCAGTGTAGTGGATTATTCCATAACAGACATAGACCCAGCAAACATAAATGCCTTCATAGTCACCCCCGACTATGAGAGAGAGCAGAGAGAGAGCAGGGAGAGAAGATAGAGAGAAGAGAAAGAGAAGAGAGAAAGGAGAGAGGGAGACATAAGAGAGAAAAAGATGAGAGAGAAGAGAGAGGAGAGAGGGAGAGAAGAGAGAGGGAGAGAGAAGAGAGAGGAGAGAGGAGAGAAATAGAGAAGAGAGAGAGAATAGAGAGTGAAGAGAGTAAAGAGAGAGAAGAGAGAGAAGAGAGTGAAGAGAGAAAAAGAGAATAGAGAGTGAAGAGAGTAAAGAGAAAGAGAAGAGAAAGAAGAGAAAGAGAGAAGAGAGAGCGAAGAGAGCGTATAGAGAGAAAAAGGAGAGAGGAGAGAGAAGAGAGAGATGAGAGAGAGGAGAGAGAGAGAGGAGAGAGAAGAGAGAGAGAAGAGAGACAGGGAGTTGAGAGAGAAGAGAGAGAGAAGATAGAGCAGAGAGAAAGGAGAGAGAGGAGAGAGGGAGAGAGAAGAGAGAGCGGAGAGAGAGAGGAGAGAGAGGGAGAGGAGAGACAAGAGAGAGAAGAGAGAGAAGATAGAGAAGGGAGCGAGTAGAGAGAGAGAAGAGAGCGAGGTAAGAGTACAGAGAGAGGAGATAGAGAGAGGAGACAGAGAGATAGAAGAGAGAAGAGAGAGAGAAGAGAGGAGAGAGAGAAGAGAGAGAGAGGAGAGTGGGAAGAGAGAGGAGAGATTAGAGAAGAGAAAGAAGAGAGAGAGGAGAGAGAGAGATAGAAAAGAGAGGGAGAAGCCAGAGAGGAGAGAGAGAAAAAGAGAGAGGAGAGAGAGGAGAGAGAAGAGAGAGTAAAAAGAGAGGAGAGAGAGGAGAGAGAGAGAAAAGAGAGAGAAGAGATGGAGAGAAGAGAGATAGAGGAGAGAGAGAGAGGAGAGAGAAGAGAGAAAGAGCGAGAAGAGATTAAAGAAGAGAGAGAGAGGAGAGAAAAGAGAATGGAGAAGAAGAGAGAGAAGAGAGAGGAGAGAGAAAGAAGAGAGGAGAGAAGGGAGAGAGGAGAGCAGAGAAGAGAGAGAAGAGAGTAGAGAAAGGGAGAATAGAGAGAATAGAGAGAGAGGAGAGAGAAGATAGAGAGGGGAGAGAGTAGAGAGAGAGAAGAGAGAAAGGTAAGAGTACAGAGAGAGGAGAGAGGAGAGAGGGAGAGAGAAGAAAGAGAGAAGAGAGACAGAAGAGAGGAGAGAGAGAGAGAGGAGAGAGAGGAGAAGAAGAGAGAGAAGAGAGAGGGGAGAGAAAGAAGAGAGGAGAGAAGGGAGAGAAGAGAGGAGAGAATAGAGAGAAGAGAGAAGAGAGGAGAGAAAGAGAAGAGAGAGAATAGAGAGAGAGGAGAGAGAAGAGAGAGGAGAGAGATGAGACAGAGGAGAGAGAGAAGAGAGAGATAAGAGAGAGAAGAGAGAGAAGAGAGAGAAGAGAGAGGAGAGAGAAAGAAGAGAGGAGAGAAGGAAGAGAAGAGAGAGAGAAGAGAGGAGAGAAAGAGAGGAGGGAGAGAATAGAGAGAGAAGAGAGAGAGAAGAGAGAGAGGAAAGAGGGAAGAGAGAAGAGAGAGAAGAGAGTGAGAGGAGAGAGAGAAAAGAGAGACGAGAGAGTGAGGAGAGAGAAGATAGAGACAAGAAAGAGAAAAGAGAGAGAGTCAAGAGGGAGAGAGAAGAGAGAGAGGAGACAGAGGAGAGAAAGAGAGGGAGAGGAGAGACAAGAGAAAGAATAGAGAGAAGAGAGAAGATAGAGAGTAGAGAGACTAGAGAAAGAGGAGAGAGTAGAGAGAGAGGAGAGAGATGAGAGAGGAGAGAGAGAAGAAAGAGAGGAGAGAGGAGAGGGAAGAGAGAAGAGAGAGAAAAAAAAGAGAGAGAGGAGAGAGGGAGAGAGAAGAGAGGCGAGAGAGGCAAAAGAGAGGAGAGAGGGAGAGAGGAGGGAGAGCGAGAGAAGAGAGAGAATAGAGAGTGAAGAAAATAAAGAGAAAGCGAAGAAAGTGAAGATAGAGAGTAGAAAGAGAAGAGAGAGAGGAAAGAGAGAAGAGAGGAGAGAGAGAAGAGAGGAAAGAGAGAGAAGAGAGGGAGAGGAGAGAGACACAGAGTGGAGAGAGAAGAGAGAGGTGAGAGAGGGGATAGAGTCAAGAAGGAGAGAGAAGAGAGAGAAGAGAAAGAGGAGAGAGAAAGGGAGAGGAAAGAGAAGAGAGAGAAGAGAGAAGAGAGGAGAGAATAGAGAGAGGAGATAGAGAGGAGAGAGGAAAGAGAAGAGAGTGAGAGAGAGAGGAGAGTGAGAGAGATAAGAGAGAGGAGAGAGTGTAGAGAAGATAGAAAAGAGAGAGACAAGAAAGAGAAAAGAGAGAGAAGAGAGGGAGTCAAGAGGGAGAGAGAAGAGAGAGAGGAGAGAAAGAGAGGGAGAGGAGAGACAAGAGAAAGAAGAGAGAGAAGATAGAGAGGGGAGAGAGTAGAGAGAGAGGAGAGAGTAGAGAGAGAATCGAGAGAGGAGATAGAAGAGAGAAGAGAGAGAAGAGAGAAAGAATAGAGAGAGGAGAGAGAGTGGATAGAGGGAGAGAGAAGAGAGAGGAGAGAGGGATGAGAGAGAAAAGAGAGAAAGGAGAAGAAGAGAGAGAAGAGAGAAGAGAGGAGAGAAAGAGACAAGAGAGAGAATAGAGAGAGGAGAGAGAGGAGAGAGATGCGACAGAGGAGAGAGAGAGGAGAGAGAGGAGAGAGAGAAGAGAGAGAAAATAGAGAAGAGATGGAGAAGAGAGTAAGGGTAGAGAGAGTAGAGAGAAAGGAGAGAGAGAAGAAAGAGAAGAAAGAGAACAGAGAGGAGAGAGAGAAGAGAGAGGTGAGAGAGAACAGAGAGGAGAGAGAGAAGAAAGAGAGGAGAGAGGAGAGAGAGGAGAGAAGAAAGAGAGGAGAGAGAAGAGAGATGAGAGATAAGAGAAAGAGAGAGAGGAGAGAGGGAGAGAGAAGAGAGGTGAGAGAGGCAAGAGAGAGGAGAGAGGGAGAGAGGAGGGAGAGCGAGAGAAGAGAGAGAATAGAGAGTGAAGAGAGTAAAGAGAAAGAGAAGAGAGAGAAGAGAGAGAAGAGAGAGAGTAGAGAGAGAGAGGAGAGAGAGAAGAGAGAGGAGAGAGAGAGGAGAGAGAAGAGATGGAGAAGAGAGTAAGAGTAGAGAGAGTAGAGAGAGGAGAGAAGAAAGAGAAAAGAGAGAGGAGAGAGGGAGAGAGAAGAGAGAGATGAGAGAGAGAAGAGAGAGGAGAGAGAGAAGAAAGAGAGAAGAGAGGAGAGAGAAGAGAGATGAGAGAAAGAGAGAGGAAAGAGGGAGAGAGAAGAGAGGCGAGAGAGAGGAGAGAGGGAGAGAGGAGGGAGAACGAGAGAAGAGAGAATAGAGAGTGAAGAGAGTAAAGAGAAAGAGAAGAGAGAGAAGAGAGAGAGTAGAGAGAGAGGAGAGAAAAGGGTGAGAGAGAAGAGAGGAGAGATGGAAGAGAGAGAGGAAAGAGAGAGAAGAGAGAGAAGAGATAGAGAGGAGAGAGACATAGAGTGGAGAGAGGAGAGAGAGAGTGAAGAGAGAGAGAAGAGAGAGAAGACAGAGAGGGAGAGGAGAGAGAAGAGAGAGAAGAGAGAGGAGAGAGAAGATAGAGAGGGGAGAGAGTAGAGAGAGAGAAGAGAGAAAGGTAAGAGTACAGAGAGAGGAGAGAGGAGAGAGGGAGAGAGAAGAAAGAGAGAAGAGAGACAGAAGAGAGGAGAGAGAGAGAGGAGAGAGAGAAAAGATTGAGGAGACAGAGAGGAGAGATGAGAGAGGAGAGAGATGAGACAGAGGAGAGAGAGAAGAGAGAGAAGAGAGAGAGAAGAGAGAGAGAAGAGAGAGGAGAGAGAGAGTGGAGAGAGTCAGAGAAGAGAGAGATGAGAGAGAAGAGAGAGAAGAAAAAGAAGAGAGAGGAGAGAGAAAGAAAAGAGGAGAGAAGGGATAGAAGAGAGAGAAGAGAGGAGAGAAAGAGAGGAGGGAGAGAATAGAGGGAGAGGAGAGAGAGAGAGGAGAGAGAGGAGACAGATGAGACAGAGGAGGGAGAGAATAGGGAGAGAAGAGAGAGATAGAAGAGAGAGGAAAGAGGGAAGAGAGAGGAGAGAGAAGAGAGAGAAGAGAGTGAGAGGAGAGAGAGAGTAGAGAGAGAAAAGAGAGGAGAGAGTGAGGAGAGAGAAGATAGAGAGACAAGAAAGAGAAAAGAGAGAAGAGAGAGAGTCAAGAGGGAGAGAGAAGAGAGATGAGAGAGAGGAGAGAAAGAGAGGGAGATGAGAGACAAGAGAAAGAAGAGAGATAAGAGAGAAAATAGAGAGTAGAGAGAGAGGAGAGAGAGAGAGGAGAGAGAGAGGAGAGAGAGATGAGAGAGGAGAGAGAGAAGAAAGAGAGGAGAGAGGAGAGAGGGAGAGAGAAGAGAGGCAAGAGAGAGGCAAGAGAGAGGAGAGAGGGAGAGAGGAGGTAGAGTGAGAGAAGAGAGAGAATAGAGAGTGAAGAGAGTAAAGAGAAAGAGAAGAGAGAAGGGAGAGAGTAGAGAGAGAAGAGAGAAAAGGGTGAGAGAAGAGAGGAAAGAGAGAAGAGAGAGGAAAGAGAGAGAAGAGAGAGAAGAGAGAGAGAGGAGAGAGACATAGAGTGGAGAGAGGAGAGAGAGGAGAGAGGGAGAGAGAAGAGAGAGAAGAGAGAGAGAGGGAGAGGAGAGAGAAGAGAAAGAAGAGGGAAGTCAGAGAATAGAGAGAGGAGAGAGAGAGGAGAGAGGAAAGAGAAGAGAGAGAAGAGAGTGAGAGGAGAGAGAGGAGAGTGAGAGAGATAAGAGGGAGGAGAGAGTGTAGAGAAGATAGAAAAGAGAGAGACAAGAAAGAGAAAAGAGAGAGAAGAGAGGGAGTCAAGAGGGAGAGAGAAAAGAGAGAGGAGAGAAAGAGAGGGGGAGGAGAGACAAGAGAAAGAAGAGAGAGAAGAGAGAGAAGATAGACAGGGGAGAGAGTAGAGAGAGAGGAGAGAGTAGAGAGAGAAGAGAGAGAGGAGATAGAAGAGAGAGAAGAGAGAGGAGAGAAGAGAGAGAAGAGAGAGAAGAGAGAGAAGAGAGAGAAGAGAGAGAAGAGAGCAAGAATAGAGAGAGGAGAGAGAGTGGATAGAGGGAGAGAGAGAAGAGAGAGGAGAGAGGGAGGAGAGAGAAAAGAGAGAGGAGAGGAGAGAAAGAGACAAGAGAGAGAATAGAGAGAGATAATAGATTGTCCAAGGACAAGGGTAAGCGCTTGATCCAAAAAACTCACTTAAAATTCTGCAGCTGGTTTAAAGGCAAAAACACCCCAAAAATTGCCTGGGTACAAACGAATAATAAATTGAGATTTTTCATAGATGGAAAAAATTCACCAACCAGCGCTGAATAGTAAGATTAGTTAATAATTTATTAATAACAATATAAAGATAACAATGAATAATGAAATTACTGCACAAGACAGGACACAAAGGACATAATAATAAATACGCAAACAAGAGTAAATGTAATAGAAACTGTGTCCTCGTGGGGCCCCGGCCGGTGGCAACCACGAATATTACTGGGTACTAAAAGTCCGACTAAGGAAAATAACTTCCTCAGGAATGATCAATAAATGAATAATAATTGTTGCAAGGATTTCTTTCGAGGGGGTACCACATCCGTGCTAGCCCATATGTGAGGGCAAAGATTCCTTCTAGCGGGTACTTGTGCCCAGATGAATACTTCAAAGTTGATTAGATTGTACTAACATCCACGCTGCAAGTTTTCACGGTCCCTGATTGAGGTTGAATATGCCGCGCTTCTACCAAGGAGTCTAACAGGCAGAGGGATCAGTGCACCGGGAACTCGTTACAAGTCCCAGTGTATATTACCTGACACCCGCGCTGGCAATGGGAGCTCCGTGAAGTATGGTCCTTGCGTGGGGCAATTCTCTCTCCTAGTTGGAGAGGAGGGAGTAATGCCGGGTCGCAGTTTGCGAGAGTCTTTAGATCCAAAATACAGGATGCTAGTTGAAAGTTGCTGTAGCAGGATTGCACCGTCCTAGGACATGGATTCCTCCGTGCACCTATTTAGGCGTACACCTGCCAGTGGGCCGGTAAAGTCCGTAATAGAAATAAAAATAAAGATAAAAATAAAATGAATAAAGCACATACAACAACCATATATTAACCATACTACATAATATATTTAGTGCAGAGATTTTTTAAAGAAAATTCCTCCAGATGGGTTTTTTTATTGATATATAAGTAAGGAGTTCCAAACCAAGCTGTACCCATCCAAAATTCATAAAACATTTTTATAAAGTGTATATAGTAACATGTAGATATTAAAAACAATTCCAAAATTATGAAAAAACATACAAAAATATATGTATCTGATTATCTTATATAAAATATATAGTATAAAAATATAAAAAAATAAATAAATATATAAAAAAAATTTTGGCTAGGAATTTCCCTTATTTAACAGGGAAAAATCTTACTTATTTTTTATTTTTTGTTTTTAATTTTATCTTTATTTTTGTTTAACCATCTATACATACAACATGTTTAAAAAATTTTATTAGATAAAAACTATAAAAAAAATTTAAAATTTTTTTTTCTTTTTTCTTTCATTTTAAGATTGTATATATAAAAAATAATAATGAGTAATAACGAATATAGGTAGAGATAAATTTTTTATATATAGGGAAAAAAAGGGGGAGAAAAGGGCACAGGCGTAGGTATGTCCATATAGATAAAAAAGAAAATGCGTGTGAAACCAACTTATTCAGTCAAAGGCAAAAAGTTCAATGTCATTATTGAGTCCATTCGGTCTTAATGTATTTAACTCAAAAATCCATTGACTTTCAGCCCTTGACATTTTCCTAATATAATCGCCTCCCCTCCAATCCCTTGTTACCTTTTGTATGCCCCAAACTTGAGAACCTTTAAAAGAACCCCCATGTTTCAACAAATAATGCTTAGATAATGGGTGTTTAATGCATTTATTCCTAATATTTCTAATATGTTCACCCACTCTTCTACATAGGGGTCTGATTGTTCTACCTACATATCTCTTTTGGCAGGGGCACTGAATACAATAGATGACACCTTTAGTATGACAGGTAATCAAATCATTAATAAAAACCTCCTCCTGTCCTTTCAGAAAAGTTTTTCGTGTAGTATTTTTTATATTCCTGCACACAATACATTTTTTACATGGGAAGTAGCCTTTCAGGTTACATATACCTCCATATCTAGCAGGTTTTTTCTTTCCCTTTTGTATGGTTGGTGCCACCAAATTGCCCAGGTTATTGGCCTTTCTAAAAACAAACTTTGGAAAAGGAGGCAACAAATCACCAATTATTTTATCCTCCTTAAGGAGGTTCCAATACTTTCTAACAATATTTTTTATAACCTTTGTTTGTGCTGTATATTGTAGTATTATTGGTATATTTAGCTCATCTTTTTCCTGAGGCATACATACAATAGGTTTATCCTGAAGTAGATCTGTTCTTATAATTGATTTAGTTTGTAGATATGCACCCTCCAAAAACTTCTCCTCATATCCCTTTTCCACAAATTTACTAGTTAATAAAGCAGCCTCCAATTCAAAATCTTTCACCCTACTGCAATTCCTATAGGCCCTAATGTATTGGCTTTTTGGCACATTAAGGAGCCAGCTAGGTAAATGGCAGCTAGTTGGAGAAATATAACTATTGGTATCCGTTGGTTTATGGAAAGTTTTGGTTTCAATTTTGTCATTTTGAATAAAAATATTCAAATCTAAAAAATTAATCATTTTAGTACTAAATGTGTAAGTGAACTTTAAATGAAATTCATTTGTATTTAAACCTTCCAAGAACTCAACGAGGGAAGGTTCGTCACCTGACCAAACAATATGTCATCAATGAAGCGACGCCAGAGGACCAGGTTCTCCCTAATCACGCCACCCGAAAAAATGGTATGCTCCTCCCATCGACCCATATACAGGTTTGCGTAACTCGGGGCGAACCTGGTCCCCATAGCGGTGCCCCACCGCTGAAGAAAGTATTGAACCCCATCACGAAAATAGTTATGGTTCAATATAAAGTGAATACAATCCCCCAGGAAATCAACTTGTTGTTGGGGGTACAGTCCCGACTTAGTCAGGAAATATTTTGAGGCTTCACACCCTTTTTGGTGTTCAATAACAGTATACAGAGAAGTAACAACAATAGAGCCAAGAATAAAGTTACTTTCCCATTTGAGTTCCTGTAGTAGTAGTAGTACCTGTGTACTATCTTTCAAGTAGGCAGGTAAAAGTGGAACACATTTTTGGATGTGAACATCTATGTATTTAGACAGATTGGCTGTTAAACAGCCAATCCCCGAAATAATGGGGCGCCCTGGAGGGTTCACAAGCGACTTATGGATTTTGGGTATATGGTAAAATACAGCTAGCCTAGGGGTTTGGCTTCCTATATATAGGGCTTCATCTTTATTTAGAATTCCCTTATCAAGACCTTTCCTTACCAAGGAATTTAACTCATCCTTAAACCTATTGGTGGGGTCAGAGGTCAAAACTTCATATGTGGTTTTTTTCGCCCAAAAGTCGAGCTGATTCATTCTCATAATCTGTCAAGTTCATCAGGACTATACCCCCACCTTTATCAGCAGGTCGTATTACAATTTGTTCATTCTCTTGCAAATGTTTGATCGCAAGTTTCTCTTTTTTCGTTAAGTTATTCTTAGTCTGATACTTATTGGGTTTTTTTAGGACTCTGATGTCATTCACCACACATTTCTGAAAAGTGAAAAAAGAATCAGAGTATTCGCTTAGTGGGTGAAAACTAGACTTATTCTTTAAATTAGTATTTTGTACTGTTACAGCAGGTGACACACCTAAGTTCATCTCTGCTTGTCTAACTACAGGATTTTTCATAACTAGCTTTTAAAAAAATACTTTTCCTCATGAACTGTTTAACGCCTATAAAGGCCTGAAATTTATTAAAGTTTGTGGATGGCGCAAATTTTAAACCTTTCTGAAGTAGGGAGGTCTCATTAGTTTTTAACTGGTAGTGGCTAAGATTAAAAATTTTTTGTAGATTATCTGTTGATTGATTATTATTTATTTTCTTTTTGGTGAGTGCCCCGCCCCTACATCCCCTTTTGCGTTTCTTTTTCCCACCCTGAAAAAATCCAGAGTGGTAATAGTACGTGCTATTTTAGGGGGATTAACACTACCCCCACTTATCCTTCCATTTTTTTGGGGTTGTAGTCGTGTTTGTCTGGTTCTTCTATTGGTTAGAACACTACCTTCCCCTGTTACACTAGACCTCCGTCTCAAGGATGTAGACGGTTCAATATGACTGGGGCCATCAAATACCTCTAATTGGGGGACAATAGTTTCACTCCTTATGTTAACCACTTGATTAGAGGCACAGGTATCACTCTGAGGAGTACCTGATGTATCACGAGTACCTAATGGTTCAATCAGTAAATTCTGGGTTAGCTGTTCTGTGGAGGTTTCATGCACAGAGAACAAGTCCAGATCTTCTATAGACTCTTTTTCAGGGGTGCATTCAATTTCATCTACAATCTCAAAATGACCAAAATCTGTTGATTCCCTTCTACTAGGTCTATTTTGTATGTTGGGATTTCCCTTATTTGTAAAAACTGAAAGACTCAAATCCCTTCCATATTTCTTCTCTTTCTTCTCAATAATTTCTTTTTCTTTGACTTGTATGCGTTTTAAAATATTTTTAGATAGGTTAGAAATATCTGGGTTATTTTTAAAAGGTTTTATTTCATCAAAAAGCTGTAAGATTCGATTTTTACTCATTATTAATTGTTTTTTCCTTTTTTCTATAATAAATTGAACAGCTTTCCTGGAAAATTCCTTAAAAAGTTCATCCCATTCTGTTAAGGTCTGTCGGTCGCCTATATCTCCTGAAAGAGCTTTGGAGACCACCAATCCCTTAGGTATAATGTCAGCCTCCAAATATCTCTCAAGTGTGGCCACTTCCCACAGATCACGCATCTCCTTCAAGAGTAATTGCTCCAATTCTCTTAGTTGTTTTTTTATATCTGGGATATTTATAATATTATCATTAGCTATTTCAGAATATCCAAAAAATCTCTGCACTTTAACAATTCTGTCTCTACGGTTCTCCCATAAATCCCCCATTGCTACTTGCACAGGGGTAAATAAATGTAGAGCAGGAAATATAGAATAAATAGAAATAAATATAAAGAGACAATAAGGTATACAATATAAAGCAAAAAAGTGTCAACTATATATATATATATATGTATATATATATATATATATATATATAAACAAGTATATATATGTAGATGTGGATCAGCAGCTTCTCCGAAAGGGGTTAATAAAAAGGTAATAGATTGTCCAAGGACAAGGGTAAGCGCTTGATCCAAAAAACTCACTTAAAATTCTGCAGCTGGTTTTTGTATGTTTTTTTCATAATTTTTGAATTGTTTTTAATATCTACATGTTACTATATACACTTTATAAAAACGTTTTATGAATTTTGGATGGGTACAGCTTGGTTTGGAACTCCTTACTTATATATCAATAAAAAAAACCATCTGGAGGAATTTTCTTTAAAAAATCTCTGCACTAAATATATTATGTAGTATGGTTAATATATGGTTGTTGTATGTGCTTTATTCATTTTATTTTTATCTTTATTTTTATTTCTATGTTTTTGTGGTAATTTGCAGTCTTCTTACTTTGGCTATAAATAGGTTTTAACAGAATGACTGCACTAAAATATGTTTTGTAATATGATTCACACATGAATTCTTCTGTGGGAGTCCGCAGTTTTTTACTCCTTTTCTTGCTATAAATAGGTTCTAATGGAATGACTGAGCTATCCTTGAGGAAGGGGGACTGGTGACGCCCCCGAAACGCGCGTCGGATCTAGCTTAGTCTAATATTGTGAAGTGGACGTAACTGTCTCCTTGTCTCTACCGATTACGGACTTTACCGGCCCACTGGCAGGTGTACGCCTAAGTAGGTGCACGGAGGAATCCATGTCCTAGGACGGTGCAATCCTGCTACAGCAACTTTCAACTAGCATCCTGTATTTTGGATCTAAAGACTCTCGCAAACTGCGACCCGGCATTACTCCCTCCTCTCCAACTAGGAGAGAGAATTGCCCCACGCAAGGACCATACTTCACGGAGCTCCCATTGCCAGCTCGGGTGTCAGGTAATATACACTGGGACTTGTAACGAGTTCCCGGTGCACTGATCCCTCTGCCTGTTAGACTCCTTCGTAGAAGCGCGGCATATTCAACCTCAATCAGGGACCGTGAAAACTTGCAGCGTGGATGTTAGTACAATCTAATCAACTTTGAAGTATTCATCTGGGCACAAGTACCCGCTAGAAGGAATCTTTGCCCTCACATATGGGCTAGCACGGATGTGGTACCCCCTCGAAAGAAATCCTTGCAACAATTATTATTCATTTATTGATCATTCCTGAGGAAGTTATTTTCCTTAGTCGGACTTTTAGTACCCAGTAAGATTCGTGGTTGCCACCGGCCGGGGCCCCACGAGGACACAGTTTCTATTACATTTACTCTTGTTTGCGTATTTATTATTATGTCCTTTGTGTCCTGTCTTGTGCAGTAATTTCATTATTCATTGTTATCTTTATATTGTTATTAATAAGTTATTAACTAATCTTACTATTCAGCGCTGGTTGGTGAGTTTTTTCCATCTATGAAAAATCTCAATTTATTATTCGTTTGTACCCAGGCAATTTTTGGGGTGTTTTTGCTTTAAACCAGCTGCAGAATTTTAAGTGAGTTTTTTGGATCAAGCGCTTACCCTTGTCCTTGGACAATCTATTACCTTTTTATTAACCCCTTTCGGAGAAGCTGCTGATCCACATCTACATATATATACTTGTTTATATATATATATATACATATATATATATATATATATATATAGTTGACACTTTTTGCTTTATATTGTATACCTTATTGTCTCTTTATATTTATTTCTATTTATTCTATATTTCCTGCTCTACATTTATTTACCCCTGTGCAAGTAGCAATGGGGGATTTTATGGGAGAACCGTAGAGACAGAATTGTTAAGTGCAGAGATTTTTTGGATATTCTGAAATAGCTAATGATAATATTATAAATATCCCAGATATAAAAAAACAACTAAGAGAATTGGAGCAATTACTCTTGAAGGAGATGCGTGATCTGTGGGAAGTGGCCACACTTGAGAGATATTTGGAGGCTGACATTATACCTAAGGGATTGGTGGTCTCCAAAGCTCTTTCAGGAGATATAGGCGACCGACAGACCTTAACAGAATGGGATGAACTTTTTAAGGAATTTTCCAGGAAAGCTGTTCAATTTATTATAGAAAAAAGGAAAAAACAATTAATAATGAGTAAAAATCGAATCTTACAGCTTTTTGATGAAATAAAACCTTTTAAAAATAACCCAGATATTTCTAACCTATCTAAAAATATTTTAAAACGCATACAAGTCAAAGAAAAAGAAATTATTGAGAAGAAAGAGAAGAAATATGGAAGGGATTTGAGTCTTTCAGTTTTTACAAATAAGGGAAATCCCAACATACAAAATAGACCTCTAGT